>NC_072447.2:17572500-17815000 GCF_028878055.3 Symphalangus syndactylus | reverse complement strand
TCCCAAATAGCTGGGATTACAGGCACACACCACCATGCTGGCTAATTTTTGTGTTTTTAGTAGAGATGGGGTTTTGCCATGTTGTCCAGGCTAGTCTCAAATTCCTGACATCAGGTGATCTGCCTGCCTCGGCCTCCCAAAGTGCTGGGATTACAGGCGTGAGCCACTGCACCCAGCCTCTTCTTTTTAATGCTGAATGATATCCCATTATGTGGATGCAACATGGTCTATTTGTCTATTCACCTACTGAAAGATGTCTTCCTTGCTTCCAAGTTTTGACAATTATAAATAAGGCTGCTGTAAACATCCATGTGCAGGTTTTCACGTGGACACAAGTTTTCAACTCTTTTGGGTAACCATCAACAAGAGTGATTGCTGGATCATATGCCAAGGGCATATTTAGTTTTGTAAGAAGCTGCCAATCTGTCTTCCAAAGTGGCTGCACCATTTTGCATTCCCACCAGCCATGAATGGGCATTCCTGTTGCTCCACGACCTCATCAGCTTTTGGTGGTATCAGTGTTCTGGCTTTTGGCCATTCTCACAGATGTGTATTGGCATCTCATTGTTGTTTTAATTTGCATTTCCCCACTTTGCTTGTTTTCAATCTCTATATACACATAATGACATTGCATGGAGTTTTTTTCAAGCTATTTCCTTCACCATTGTTTCGAGAATTACACCACTGAAGTAGGTAGCTGTATTTCTCTTGTTCTTTGCTGCATATTGTTCCATGATCTGAATATCCCACATTTTTTTAAACATCATGAACATTTGGATTGTTTCTCATTGGTATGGTTTGGCTGTGTCTCCACTCAAATCTCATCTTGAATTGTAGCTCCCATAATTCCCACGTGTTGTGGGAGGGACCCGATGGGAGATAATTGAATCACGGAGGCAGTTTCCCCCATACCTTTCTCATCGTAATGAATAACTCTCAAGAGATCTCATGGTTTTATAAGGAAAAAGCCTTTCACTTGGCTCTCATTCTCTCTTGCTTGCCACCATATATGACGTGCCTTTTGCCTTCTGTCAAGATTGTGAGGCCTCCCCAACCATGTGGAACTGTAAGTGCATTAAACCTCTTTTTCTTTATAAATTACCCAGTCTTAGGTATGTCTTCATCTGCAACGTGGAAATGGACTAATACACCCATCTTGTAATACTATAAGCAATGACATCATAAACAATTTCATTTCATGTATGTTTCCTATTACACATTTGTACAAGATTTTCTATGGTAAGAAACCAGAGTGGAACTGCTGTGTCATTGGCACATCCTCATCTTTACTAAGTAATTCTACATGGGTTTTCAAAGCAGCAGTAATATTTTCCACATCTACCAGCAGAGTATACATATTCCAGTGCATCTCTGTCTGCTCAGCTTTGGTACTGGGAGATAGCAACTGTGGTTTTAACTTTCCTTCCCTGACTACTACTGAAGCTGAGCAGCTTTCATTTGTTTATTTGTAATTTAGATTTCCTCTTCTGAATGTTCCTCCTTGACTTGTTCTTGATTTTTTTTTTTTTTTTTTTTTTTTTTTTTTTTTTTTTTTTGAGACAGGTCTCACTCTCTCACCCAGGCTAGAGTGCAGTGGCATGATCATAGCTCACTGTAGCCTCGACCTCCCAAGTTCAAGCAATCCTCCCACCTCAGCCTTTCAAGTAGCTGGGACTTCAGGTACACGCCCCCACACCCAGCTAATTTTTGAATTTTTTGTAGAGATGGGGCCTCACTATGTTGCCCAGGTTGGTCTCAAACCCCTAGGCTCAAGCAACCCACGCACCTCAGCCTCCCAAAGTGCTGGGATTACAAGCGTGAGCCACCACGCCCAACTTGTTCTTGACTTTAAGGAGATCACTTTTAATATCCCACTCTTTAGTATGACATACATTTTTCTGTAGAAAGCTTTTATCAGATTAAGGAAGTTTGTATTTATTTCTAGTTTGTTAAATCCTGAATGGGTGTTCGATTTTATCACAGCTACTTTCCGTATGAATTGATATAAGAAATGCTTTGTTTCCATTTTGTTTTCTTTTCTCCTTTAATCTGTAAATATTTAAAGTACAATCATAGATTGTCTATTGTTGAAACTTGCCTAACATTTGTACCTCACAAAGGGTGAGATTGGTCTATCATTTCTTTTCCCATGCTTTCTTTGTTGAGTTTGCTGAGTTTGAATACCAAAATATTCTTGGCCTCAAAATAGTTTGCATATGTTGCTTCTTTTTGTTTTGTCTGCTGGAGCTTAGATAATACTTGAATTTACTGCTGCCTGATAATACCAGCTAGGTCTAGCATTTTCTTAGTGAGAAGCTTTTTAACCACTCATTCAATGTATTACATTTCTACAATACCATTTGGATATTCTATATCTACTTGAGTCAGTTTGGTTAAATATATTGTTTTATGAATGTGTCCATTGTATACGAAGTTTTTAAACACATTGCGATAGCTATTCCTAATATCATCTTATTTTCTTTATAAACTCTGCTACATCTGGAGTTATATTTCTTTTTTCTTCACAATGTTATTCATTGGCATATTCTCTTTTTTTTTTTTGACGGAGTTTCGCTCTTGTTGCCCAGGCTAGAGTGCGATGGCGCGACCTCTGCTCACTGCAACCTCCACCTCCTGGGTTCAAGTGATTCTCCTGCCTCAGCCTCCTGAGAAGCTGGGATTACAGGTGCCTGCCACCACGCCTGGCTAATTTTTTTCTATTTTTAGTAGAGACAGGGTTTCACCATTTTGGCCAGGCTGGTCTTTTTATCTGCAATCTTACCAGATTTTATTCATTCTACTCTTTTTATTGTAGTTTATTTTTAACTTGATTATAAATTAAAATTTGATTTAAAGTAAAATGAAGTTTATTAAAATTAAATGTTAATAAAAATAAAAAACTAATTGTATTTAAAATACATAAAATTAACTAATAAAATAAAAAAACTAGTTAATGTACTATAAATAAGTAATCAAATATAATTAAACTAATTTTATTTAAATGAACATTTAAAAGAAGCAATTAAATGCTTAAATGCTTTTTAACACTTAAAAGAGGCGATTCTACTAAAATTAATTTTACTAAAATTAAAAAGATTTCTAACTTTAGCTACTTCCATCTTCTCTCATTTTCTTCTCTAATTTGTGAATTCTACTGGTTTTCATTTATTTCCTTCTACTCTTCTGTGTAATTCTGCTGTTCCTTTTCTAACTTCTTGAGTGGGAGCTTAGCATACTTTTCTGTGCCATTTCTCCTCGTTTTTAAGGATAAGCGTGTTACTGAAGTTTTCAGGTACCTCTAGTGACGCATCCGCTGCATCCCGCGGCTTCTGAGCTGCGCATTTGAGTTCCAAGGAGTCATGAAGGCAGCTTGAAAACGTTTTCTTGGGAAATGGAAACTGTCTGTGTCAATACAATGGGCGTTGGGCGTAAAAGAGAAAACTTCTCCACGTGGGAAGGCTACTCCGTTCTCCTCCATTCTCCGCAGTGAATTTGCAAAGAACTGACATTTTGTCTACTTTTAGGAAAGTATTCCATGCACTGGAGAGCTGGAAGCAAGAGCGAGATGCCCCCAGATCCTAAACAGGGAATCCAGCCATTCGCTGAAGACAAAAACAGGCACGCGGAAGTGAGTCCCTTTGACCTCGTACTCAAAGTATCTCCAACCACATGGCTAAAAGACCAAACATGGCACAAACAATCCCATGTGGGAAGAAACAAGGGGCAGAAGTCACCAGGCCTGCATTTTTGCACGTAGTTTAGACTATTCTCTGACTGTTCCCCCTGCATCCCAGGCTCGTCTGCGCAGGGGAGGGGGCACATGGCCTGTGCTGGCTTGGAGGAGGAGGGGCCTGGGGCAGAGAGCCCTGGGGAAGGGCTATAGGCAGAGAACAGCTCAAAGGTGGTAGGTACCCAGGTCTGCTCTCCCTGAGGGAGAGGAGCGGGAGGGTCTTGCCAGCCTGAGAACACACCGGCTTTGTCTTTTTGGCGGAACAAAGACTTCTTTCGGAGATGACTGACTGATTGGCCTAATTCCTTCTCATCTGTGTGTGCAGCTGGCCCTCAATATCCTCACGGAGTTGGTTCTCGGACTTCCACTGATATCAAAATCCAAGGATGCTCAAGCCCCTTGTAGCAAACGATGCAGTATTTGCATATCACCCAGGCACATCCTCCCATACACTTTAAGCCATCTCTACTTATAACACCTAATACAGTGTAATTGTTTTGTCAATTGTTGAGACACAGTATCATTTTTCTGTTTGTTTATTTAGAGACAGGGTCTCACTGTCACCCAGGCTGGAGTGCAGTGACACCATCATAGCTCACTGCAGCCTCCAACTCCTGGACTCAAATGATCCTCCCCACTCAGCCTCCTGAGTAGCTGGGACTACAGCCACGCATCACTACTTGTGGCTAATTTTTTTAAATTTAATTTTTGTGCAGACAGGGTCTCACTATGTTCTCATGCCTCAGCCTCCCAAGCAACTGGGATTGCAGGTGTGTGCCACCATGCCTGGCTAATTTTTTTTGTGCGTGTATATTTTTAGTAGAGATGGGGTTTTGCTATGTTGGCCAGGCTGGCCTCGAACTCATAACCTCAAGTGATCTGCCCACCCCGGCCTCCCAAAGAGCTGGGATTATAGGCATGAGCCACCCCACCTGGCCAATTTCAGGATTTTAAAGAATAGCATCACGGATTTCCACTGCCCCTTGACACATTCACTTCTCATCCTCAACTCTCCAGCACTCCACTCCGTGAAGGCCAATCCTGGTGGTCTGCTGGGACCGAAGCCTTTTCCCATCACATGGCTGAGATGACCTAGAATGTAAAATTGCCAAACTTGCCCACACCCATCTCCATGGGATCTGCAGCTTGCCCGATAGCTGGCCTCCAGCAACTCCATGGAGGACCTGGGACTCCAGTTCCCAGTAATATTCTGAATCTCTGCTGTATGCAGTGGTGCACACCTGTAATCCCAGCACTTTGGGAGGCTGAGGCAGGGGGATTGCTTGAGCACAGGTATTCGAGGCTGCAGTGAGCTGTGATCACATCACTGCACTCCAGCCTGGGAGACAGAGGGAGACCCTATTTCAAAAAAAAAAAAAAAAAAATCTGAGTCTGACTCTCGTGTGGAAAATGAACTCTGATTATCCTTTGCCTTTTTAACTTCCTCATGTCTTGTGAGTAGTTTGTCTCTGCAACTGTCTTCCTTAGTATCTGTCCTTAGCATCACTCACAAAGACACCCGCAAATGCCCTCTCTCCTTTCTACACCTCTAACTTTCACAAGCAGTTCCACCTGGAGGAAGCCCAATCTCCAGTTCCACAAATGATTCAAACTCTCTGCCTTTTGTGCAAATGAGCTGTATGCATTTTGCACAACTGCCTTCACCAAGTACCACAGGCTGGGTGAGCTCCACCTCAGAAACCTACTGTTCTTACAGTTCTGGAGGCCAGAAGAAGTCTGAGATCAAAGTGTCGGTGGGATTGGTTCCTTCTGAAGGTTTGGCCCAGCACAGTAAGGCCAAACATCTACACCAAGGTTTGCAGCGTGAGAAAGCAGGGCATGTATTTGTATGGTGCCAAGCAAGGAGAATCATGCAGCTCACACTTAAGACCTGACTTCCTAGCTGGGCAAGGCAACTCATGCCTGTAATTCCAGCACTTTGGGAGGCCAAGGTGGGTGGATCACTTGAGCCCAGGAGTTTAAGACTAGCCTGGGCAACATACTAAGACCCTGTCTCTACAATCATTAAAAAATTAGCTGAGCATGGTGGCACACTCCTGTAGTCCCAGGTCCTCAGTAGGGTGAAGCAGGAGGACCACTTGAGCCTGGGAGGTTGGGGCTGTGGTGAGCTGTGATGGCACCACAGCACTCCAGCCTGGGCAACAGAGCAAGACTCTGTCTCAAAAAAAAAAAAAAAAAAAAAAGGCCGGGCACGGTGGCTCACGCCTGTAATCCCAGCACTTTAGGAGGCCGAGGCGGGTGGATCACGAGGTCAGGAGATCGAGACCATCCTGGCTAACAAGGTGAAACCCCGTCTCTACTAAAAATCCAAAAAAAAATTAGCCGGGCGTGGTGGTGGGCGCCTGTAGTCCCAACTACTCGGGAGGCTGAGGCAGGAGAATGGCGTGAACCCAGGAGGTGGAGCTTGCAGTGAGCCAAGATCGCGCCACTGCACTCCAGCCTGGGGGACAGAGTGAGACTCCATCTCAAAAAAAAAAAAAAAAAAGCCCCACCCTCCCCAGTGGATTACAGGTGAGGGTTTTTCAAGGTGGGACGCAGAGGTTACAGGCAAAGTTATAAAGCAATATAGGGAGGTTATATAGTGGTTTGACCTAAAAAGGCAGAACATCTCGAAGCAAGGGGGACCCACAGGACATAGGTAGATTCAAAGATCCTCTGATTTGTGATGGGTTAAGGAAGGGAAGCTTTGCTTAACAGTCTAGAGGCAACAGAAAAAAACTGTTAGCTCTGGTCTGTGGGCATGACCTCCTCCAGGCCCCTCAGGAAGGAATTTAGAACAAAGTACATTGGTCAGAGTTCAGTCCTCCGTTCCCCTTACCTGAGGTCCATGCCAGCAGATCCGATTGGTGGGGTCTCGGTTCCTGAAAAACAGCTCGGGGACGTATGCTAAGATGCTATCTTTCGTTCCCATAGAAAGCCAAGCATCTCATGACTCTGGCTTCCTTGGCTGTTGTTTTAAGTACTATTACCTTTTTATTTACCGAGTTGCTCATTGACTTTTCAGGGCCACCCAGGTGCCTGTAATTTTCTTTGAAGGAACTCAAGATTTTTCTTTACTTCCATGCTTCATGGGCCCTCAGGCCCTTACAAACGGAGACCCTGCTCCATCCCACTGTCAGAGGCGTTCGAACCAGAGCGACTCCATCTTGAATAGGGGCTGGGTGAAATGAGGCTGAGACCTACTGGGCTGCATTCCCAGGAGGTTAGGCACTCTTAGTCACAGGATGAGATAGGAGGTCGGCACAAGATACAGATTATAAAGACCTTGCAGATAAAACAGCATGCGGTAAAGAAGCCGGCCAAATCCCACCAAAATCAAGATGGCAATGAGAGTGACCTCTAGTCGTCCCCCCTGCTACACTCCCATCAGTGCCATGACAGTTTACAAATGCCATGGCAATGGCCCTAACGCTAACACTAACCCTAACCTAAAAAAGGGAGGAATCCTCAGTTCCCGGGATTGCCCACCCCTTTCCCAGAAAACTCATGAATAATCCCATCCCTCGTTTAGCATATAATCGAGAAATAACCATAAAAATGCGCACCCAGCAGCCCATATGCTGCTGCTCTATGGAGTAGCCATTGTTTTATTTCTTTGTTAATAAACTTGCTTTCACTTAATTGACTCACCCTGAATTTTTTCTTGTGCAAGATCCAAGAACACTCTCTTGACATCTAGATCCGGCCCCCTTTCTGGTAACATTAGGAATTACAACTTTAATATATGCATTTGCGGAAGCAGGACAGGATTCAGCCTGTAACACGGGCTTAATATATACAGCCTTGACACCCAAACAAAGACGGTTTAGGGGACTCATAACAAAGCATGTTTCAGGAGCCCTTTCCATGGTAAAAGTATTCCAAACTGAAACCCAAAGCAACGGCATGGATAGCCCTAATTTGGCAGGCTTTACACTTGGTGCGCAATAGAATCACCCAGGGAGCTTGTTAAACTGGTAGACCTAGGCCCCACCCCAAATGTATGCAGTTGGAATCTCCTAGGTTATGGCTATTTTTAACAAGCCCCCAGGTGATTGCCTTCAGCGGTGATGACTGGAAGCACCGAGTACTCACAGTTGTGTTGAGTTCGCTGTTCTAAGCATCCATGGTCTGCCTTGATGCAAACATGTTATCAAGCTGGTGAATGCTTTGGAGCTTGGATATACCTGGGCCGTGGTATCTGGCACAAGACAAATGGGGCACATTTACTTCTTACTTAGGTTAATTAGTGTTTTCTTTTCTTTTCCTTTTATTGAGACATAGTGTCACTCTGTTGCCCAGGCTGGAGTGCAGTGGCACAATCTTGGCTCACTGCAACCTCTGCCTCCTGGGTTCAAGTGATTCTCCTGCTTCAGCCTCCTGCGTAGCTGGAATTACAGATGCGCACCACAATGCCCGGCTAATTTTTGTATTTTTAGTAGAGATGGGGTTGCACCATATTGGCCAGGCAGTTCTTGAACTCCTGACCTCAAGTTATCTGCCCGCCTCGGCCTCCCAAAAGGCTGGGATTACAGGTGTAAGCCACAATACTTGGCCACTAATTGGGTTTTAATTAGCAGCTGCTCTGTAGACCAGAAACCAATATCAGATCAGCAAGAGTGCATCCAAAATAAGTAAAAAAGAGTTAAATATTTGAAGTAAGCATTGCATGCGTTGCTGGGCATGATGGCTTACTTCTACAATCCCAGCACTTTGGGAGGCCATAGTGGGAGCATCCCTTGAAATCAGGAGTTTGAGACCAGCCTGGGTAACATGATGAGACCCTGTCTTTATAAAAAAAATTAAAAATAATCCGGTTGTGGTTGCAGGCGCCGGTAGTCCCAGCTGCTCAGGAGGCTGAGGTGAAAGGATCACTTGAGCCCAGGAGTTGGAGGCTGCAGTGAGCTATAATCATCCCACCGCACTCCAGCCTAGGCAACAGAGCAAAACCCTGACTCTAAAAAAAAATAAGTAAATAAAGAAAAAATTGCACAGGCTTAAAACCTCCCTGTTTGCATGATGTGGTGTTATAATCTGCTTTTGAGCCCAGGCGTGGTGGCTCATACCTGTAATCGCAGCACTCTGGGAGGCCGATGTGGGAGGATGGCTTGAGGCCAAGAATTTGAGGCCAGCCTGGGCAACATATCAAGAACTTGTCTCTATTAGAATAATAATAATAATAACCTGCTTCTGATTGTTTGTTGTTTTGGAGTTGAAAAGATTGATCTCTGGCTGGGCACAGTGGCTCATGTCTATAATGTCAGCACTTTGAAAGGCCAAGGCAGGAGGATCGCTTGAGCCCAGGAATTCAAAACCAGCCTGGGCAACATAGTGAAGCCCCATTTCTACAAAAAAAAAAAAAAAAAAAAAATTACAAAAATTAGCTGGGCATAGTGGCACTCCTATAGTCTCAGCTACTTGGGAGGCTGAGGTAGGAGGATTACCTGAGCCCAGGAGATTAAGGCTGCATGAGCCGAGGTCATGCCACTGCACTCTAGCCTGGGTGACAAAAGGAGACCCTGTCTCAAAAAAATAAAATAAAATAAAGAAAGAAAAGATTGGTCTCCGTGTGACCTACACCTTTCTCTGGGTGTGAGATCGACAAGTTGTGTGAGTATTATTTTCCCACGTTATCAATAACATGATAATAATGGTCCCTGATTTGAGGGAGGTTGAATCCACAAAAGCCCCACCTTCCTTTAAAGCCCCGAAGGCTTTGTGAACAGCAGATTGCTTCATAATCTTTGGTTCTTTCCCCACGCATCCTGCATCCCTTCTCCATCTGAGAAAATCACTGAGATTACCGGTTCTGAGGAGAGGGACAAATTTTGAGTCTCTGTAATGCGACGCAGGATGCACCCCAGGTCACTTCCCACTGCCAGCTCTTACTAAGACCCAATTCTCTCTTTCAGAATCGTGAGAAAAGGCAAACGGACAATCGTTGATGTACAGACACAGCAATGGAAACACAGACATGCTGAAGGTTTTGCCCACGTGGATAGCTCTGGCTCTCCAAGTTGCATTTTGCCTTAGCATCAGCCAATGCCTCCTGCTCCAGCAGCACTGCGCACGACAAAACCCACCTTGAGGCAGAGAACAGGTAGGAACGCCCTCCCGCCCGTCACAGAATCAAGCTCGCTGCTTGAGGCTGGTGCCCAGGTCTTTTTCGCTATTCTGTGCTTGACCCAAATTCCCTAGTATCTTTCTGCTCTATCTCTCATTACTGACTGAGTCTGACCCCTGAAGTTAGTGCCTGCTGTTCATCTAATCTTTTTGTAAAAATAGGTCAGGTGCGGTGGCTCATGTCTGTAATTCCAGCACTTTGGGAAGCCAAGGCAGGTGAGTCTCTTGAGCTCAGGAGTTCGAGACCAGCCTGGGCAACACAGCGAAACCCCATCCCTACCCAAAATACAAAAATTAGCCAGGCATGGTGGTGTGTGTCTGTGGTTCCAGCTACTCAGGAGGCTGAGGTTTGAGGATCGTTTGAGCCAGGGGGGCAGAGATTGCAGTGAGCTGTGATGCACCACTGTACTCCAGCCTGGGTGACAGAGTGAGACCCTGTGTAAAAAAAAAATTATTTTTATGAATTTAGGGGGCATAGAAGTACAGTTTTGTTATATGGATATATTGCATATATATGCAATGTGATGAAGCCTGGGCTACTAAAAACCCAGATGGATACACTAAAGCATCCATCACCCAAACAGCAATCATTGTACCCATTAGGTAATTTCTCATCCCTCACTCTTCTCCCACACTTCCAAGTCTCCAGTGTATGTTATGTGTGTGTGTGTGTGTGTGTGTGTGTGTGTTTGAAGCAGGGTCTTGCTATGTTGCCCAGGCTGGAGTGCAGTGCCGTGATCATAGTTCACTACAGCTTTGACCTCCTGGGCTCAAGGCATACTCCCACCTCAGCCTCCTGAGTAGCTGAGACTACAGGCACACATCACTATGCCCAGATAATTTTTTAATTGTTATAGAGATGGGGTCTCAGCGTGTTGCCCAGGCTGTTCTCAAACTCCTGGCCTCAAGCTATCATCCACCTTAGCCTCTCAAAGTGCTGGGATTACAGGCATGAGCCACAGTACCTGGCCCTATTTTGAGTTCTTTGAGAAATCTCCATAGAGGCTGCACTCATCTACACCCCCACCAATAGAGTAGAAGCATTCCCTTTCCTCCACATCCACGCCAACCAACATCTACTATTTAAAAACTCTTTAATAATAGCCATTCGGACTAGTGTGAGATGGTATCTTATTGGGGCTTTTTCATTTCTCTGATGATTAGTGATGTTGAGTGTTTTTTTTTTTACATAACTGTTATAAATTTCTATGTCTCCATTTGAAAAATGTTCACCTGGGCTGGACGCCGTGGCTCACTCCTGTAATCCCAGCATTTTGGGAGGCCGAAGGGGGTGGATCACCTGAGGTCAGGAGTTTGAGACCAGCCTGACCAATATGGTGAAACCCCGCTTCTACTAAAAATACAAAAATTAGCCAGGCATGGTGGTGTGCGCCTGTACTCCCAGCTACTCAGGAGGCTGAGACAGGAGAATCGCTTGAACTCGGGAGGTGGAGATTGCGGTGAGTCAAGATCGCACCACTGCACTCCAGCCTGGGCGACAGAGCGAGACTTCGTCTAAAAAAAAACAATGTTCACTTAATCTTTTACAGACCATCCCCCTCTTCGTGAACTGTACCTGCCCTTGGGCCTTCTGCATCTCTTAGTGTTGTTAAACACTGGACATACTTTTTATTTTCCCTGTGACATAAGGCTTAGCACAAAATGAAAGGAACCAACCATTTTTGTGGGTCCCATTTCTTAGGTGCCTCATGTGGGTAGAATCCTGCAGTATTTGTCTTTCCGTGCCTGGCTTCCTTCTCTCAGCACAAGGTTCTCATGGTTCAGTCATATAGTTGCATTTCTTAGGATTTCCTTTTATTTATTTACTTTTGAGCCAGAGTTTCACTTTTGCCCAGGCTGGAGTGAAGTGGCGTGATCTTGGCTCACTGCAACCTCCGCCCCCCAGGTTCAAGCGATTCTCCTGCCTCAGCCTCCTGAGGACTTGGGATTAAAGGTGCATGCCACCTTGCCCAGCTAATTTTTTTGTATTTTTAGTAGAGACAGGGTTTCGCCATGTTGGCCAGGCTGGTCTCAAACTCCTGACCTCAGATGATCCACCCACCTTGGCCTCCCAAAGTGCTAGGATTACAGGCGTGAGCCACTGTGCCTGGCCAATTTCCTTTCATTTTAAATGCTGAATAAGATTCTATTATATGTATACATCATATTTCCATTGTCTTAATTAATAGCTGTTTGTCGGAATTTACGATTTTCAGATAGATTGAACATTATTCTCATTTATTTGGATTAGAGCAATTATTAACAACTGGGGGTGATTTTGCCCCGGGGGCCTCTGTCAGTGTCTGGAGACATTTTGATTGTCACAACTATGGAAGAGGGGGCGCGGCTACCTGAATCTGGTGGGTAGATCTCAGGAATGTTGGTCAAGAGAGTAACAAAGGGGCTACTGTGCCCAGGATCGCTGCACCACAGAGACCCCCCCAACAACCCCAAATGTCCACAGTGCTGAGGTTGTGAGACCCTGGATTACGAGACAGTGATTTCACAGGCGGGGAAGTTAGTGCCACATGTCAGGAGACGAGCTGTCCGGAATTCCTCTGTTCTCACTGCTCTTGGCTAAGTTTGTATTTTAGATCTTCCTGTCCAGAGATAAAAATGTTTGTGTAATTTTCTCTATCACTTGCCAGAGAATGTAGACAACAGTTGAATCAGAAAATGCCTTTTTAAAGATTTTATTTTATTTTCGAGAAACAATCTTGCTCTGTCACCCAGGCTGGAATGCAGTGGCGTGGTCTCGGCTCTCTGCAACCTTCGCCTCCCGGGTTCAAGTGATTCTCCTGCCTCAGCCTCCCGAGTAGCTGGGATTACAGCCTCGCCACCATGCCTGGCTAATTTTTTGTATTTTTAGTAGAGACAGGGTTTTGCCATGTTGGCCAGGCTGGTCTCCAACACCTGGACTCAAGTGATCCACTCACCTAGGCCTCCCAGTGCTGAGATTACAGGCATGAGCCACCGCGCCCAGCCAGAAAATGCCTTTTAAATGGAAAATACAAAACACTTAAAGCTTTAATTTTTGTGTGTGTGTGTGTCAGGGGAGACTTAAGAATTTGAATTCTTTTTTTTTTTTTTTTTTTTTTTTTTTTTTTTTTTGAGACGGAGTCTCGCTCTGTCACCCAGGCTGGAGTGCAGTGGCGCAGTCTCGGCTCACTGCAAGCTCCGCCTCCCGGGTTCACGCCATTCTCCTGCCTCAGCCTCTCCGAGTAGCTGGGACTACAGGCGCCCGCCACCACGCCCGGCTAATTTTTTTTGTATTTTTAGTAGAGACAGGGTTTCACTGTGGTCTCGATCTCCTGACCTCGTGATCCGCCCGCCTCGGCCTCCCAAAGTGCTGGGATTACAAGCGTGAGCCACCGCGCCCGGCCAAGAATTTGAATTCTTAAGCTTATACAATTTATATATGTGTGTGTATACATATATATATATATATATATATATACATACATATATTTTGCTTGATTTTAAAGAATCTTATGTGACTCAAATATCCAGGATATACTTTAGGGAACACATTTGGGTTTTCAAATATGTCTTGTAATATTGATAAGTGTGTCTGGAGTAAATCTCATGAATGTATTTCTGTATGTAAAAATAAATGACCATGCTCCCTTAAAGAAATCACAGAATGACCAGGCGCAGTGGCTCATGCCTGTAATCCTAGCACTTTGGGAGGCCGAGGCAGGCTGATCCACCTGAGGTCAGGAGTTTGAGACCATCCTGGCCAACATGGTGAAACCCCATCTCTACTAAAATACAAAACTTAGCCGGGCGTGGTGGTGGGCCCCTGTAGTCCCACCTACTCGGGAGGCTGAGGCAGGAGAATCGCTTGAATCTAGGAGGCAGAGGTTGCTGTGAGCTGAGATCATGCTGCTGCACTCCAGCCTGGGCGACAGTGAGACTCGGTCTCAAAAAAAAAAAAGCAATCACAGAATATCTGGGAAATGACTGAGTGACTACTGGAGGACCAGCCATTTCAGGAAAATTAAGAGGATAACGACTAAACTCTGGGTTAAATTGATAATAAATTTCAATTCCACCTTTTTTTTGAGACAGAGTCCCACTCTGTTGCCCAGGCTGGAGTGCAGTCGCACGATCTCAGCTCACTGCAACCTCCGCCTCCCGGATTCAAGCGATTCTCCTGCCTCAGCCTCCCGGGTAGCTGGGATTACAGGCGTGCACCACTACGCCTGGCTAATTTTTGTAGTTTTAGTAGAGACGGGATTTCACCATGTTGGCCAGACTGGTCTTGAACTCCTGACCTCAAGTAATCTTCCTGCCACGGCCTCCCAAAGTGCTGGGATTACAGGCATGAGCCACCACACCTGGCCTCAATTCCATCTTATTAAATCAAAGAGGCGGTATTCACTGTGGCTGTTAATTCCGTATTTATGATACCACTTGCCTCATTTACTCCTGTCTTAGGGCCATGCCTGTGATCTTAACAAACACTCTGGGAGGCCGAGGTGGGAGGGTTGCTTGAGCCCAAGAATTCAAACCCATCCAGGACAACACAGCGAGATGCCAATTCTATAAAGTTTTTGTTTGTTCGTGTTGTTGTTGTTGTTGTTGTTTTTTATCAGCCAGGCGTGGTGGCAAGTGCCCGTAGTCCTATCTACTTGGGAGGCTGAGCCTGGGAGGTCAAGGCGCCAGTGAGCCGTGACCGCACCACTGCACTCCAGCCTGGGCAACAGCGTGAGACCTTCTCTCTTAAAAAAAAAATTAAATTGCTCTTGCTTTAATAAAAGTTGGCTTATGAAGTACAGATGATAATTATACATTGTTTCAACATTTTGAATTATTTTATTAACATTATCCACATAATGACCACAATTCATGTCTTGAAGCTGTAAGCCCTCTTTTTTTTCTTTTCAAGACTATGCTTAAATTGGATATTAATTTAATGCAGATAGCAATGTCATTTTATTCATAGCATTTGAGGATGCTTCTCAGCTGGTTTTATGTCAGTATGTTGAAAGAATTTTCAGGTCACTGAGAATCAACCGAGTTAGAGGAGCGACCCTAAACTGTCCAACGGCATCTCTCCCAGATGAGAAATGGCATGAGTGATAGTAAGAGCCACTGACGTTCACTAAACCTCACCACCCAGCTGGGTGGAACTGGACAAATTGCTCACAATCAGGTCTGGTTGTTCTGACAAGATCAGAGGTCCATGCAATGAATATTGTTTCTCCCCTCACCGCGATCTTCATTGCTCAGTTAAAGGCAAGCGCACACCCACGAAAGAGAATGTTGATGTGACTCTAAATGCTAAGGGGTGAATCAGCTCAAATATCTTTAAACACTAAGCAAAACCATTCAGCCGCATGGTATACACATTTTGAGAAACAATCTTATCTTGCTTTGCCTAATGTTAAACTGTTTATTTATACAAAGTGATTTTCTCCTTGAGGCAAGATTACTTTGGAGAGAATTGTTACATTAGAGAGAGGATTTGGGGAGTTTAGAAGCTGCTGCTCCTGGAGAGAAGCTGTGTTTGATGATTCCTTCCCCAAGAAACAGTTATTCGGGTAACATTTTAGAGATGTATTGAAATGAGCTTAAGAAGGCTTTAGAGGAATCAAGCCTGCTGTTTGTCTTCCTGGATTTGTCTAAGAACGCCTTGCAAATGCCAGCAACCCCAACATTTGTAAAATTGTTGTAACGTTACCTAAACATGCGCAAACAAAAATAGGTGCAAACTCCTTAGATTTATACAGCCTTTACAACTTAAAAAACCCCACAAACACAGCATTCTTTTTTCCCACTGTGGTTTCAACGATGGATTTCTTGCTATACTATTTTCCTTGCAAATATAATTTCAGTTTCCCTCAGTGGAGTCTCTTTTCTGGGGCAAAAAGAAAACTTGAGACAAGTTTTATAAAACATGCTGGTTTGTGGTCTCTAGCATTATAGATTATAGATTGTTACAGAATCCACATCTTATTACAAAATTTACAGCTCTAAAAATAATATTGGGTCCTTTCTTGGGAACAAGAATTACTGTATCTCTCACCCTCATAAAAATTTATATATGGCTCTATTTGCCTTTTAATTGGTCTCTTTTATTTATCTATTTATTTTTTATTTTTTAGAGATGAAGTCTTGCTCTGTTGCCCAAGCTGGAGTGCAGTGGTGCCATCATAGCTTACTGCAGCCTGGAACTCTTGGGCTCAAGCAATCCTCCCACCTTCACCTCCCCAGTAGCTGTGACTACAGGTGCACCATCATGCCAGCTAATTTTTCTACTTTTTGTAGAGTTGGGGGTCTTGTTATGTTGCCCGGGCTGGTCTTGAACTGCTGGCGTCAGGCAATTCTCCCTCTAGAAGCACTGGGACTATAGGTTCATGCCACCCTGCCTGGCTAATTTGATCTTTTCAAACTTGTTTTTCTTCCAAAGATCTGTGCCAAGCTCATCAGTAAGGATGTAGCTCATTTATAGCAGGCGTCAGTCTCTCAGAAGGAAAAGCTTGCAATTTGTCGACTCTCTTATTTTTCTTTCAAAATAGAAGGCGATCCAGCTCTCATCACGGTTAATGAAAAATGTCGGGCCTGGCGTGGTGGCTCAAGCCTGTTATCCCAGCACTTTGGGAGGCCGAGGTGGGTGGATCACCTGAGGTCAGGAGTTCGAGACCAGCCTGGCCAACATGGTGAAACCCTGTCTCTACTAAAAATACAAAAATTAGCTGGGCATGGTGGCACGTGCCTGTGATCCCAGGTACTCAGGAGGCTGAGGCAGGAGAATTGCTTGAATCTGGGAGGTGGAAGTTGCAGTGAGACAAGATGGTGCCACTGCACTCCAGCCTAGGTGACAGAGTGAGACACTTTTTTTTTTGAGACGGAGTTTCGTTCTTGTTGCCCAGGCTGGAGTGGAATGGCACGATCTTGGCTCACTGAAACCTTCACTTCCCGGGTTCAAGTGATTCTCCTGCCTCAGCCTCCCGAGTAGCTGGGATTACAGGCACCTGCCACCATGCCCAGCTAATTTTTTTTTTTGTATTTTTAGTACAGATGGGGTTCCATCATGTTGGCCAGGCTAGTCTCGAACTCCTGACCTCAAATGATCTGCCCATCTCGGCCTCCCAAAGTGCTGGGATTACAAGCGTGAGCCACCGCGCCCGGCCTTGTGATACCCTTATCTTTACAAAAAATACAAAAATTAGCCAGGCATGCTGGTGTGCACTTGTAGTCCCAGCTACTCAAGAGGCTGAGGCAGGAGGATCACTTGAGCCCGAGAGGTGGAGGCTGCTGTGAATCATGTTGCGCCACTGCACTCCAGCCTGGGCGACAGAGTGAGAACCTGTCTCAACACACAAATAAATAAAAGAAATCAATTAAAAGGCAAATAGAGCCATATATAAATATTTATGGAGGGTGAGAGATGCAGTAATTGTTGCTCCTGAGAAAGGTCCCAACATGATTTTTACAGCTGTATATTTCGCAAGATGTGGATTCTATAACAATCTACAATCTATAATGCTAGAGACCACTAACCAACATATTTTATAAAACTTGTCTCAAGCTTGTCTTTGTACCCCAGGAAAGAGACTCCACTGAGGGAAACAGATTATATTTGCATAGAAAATAGTATAGCAAGAAATCCATTTTTTTTTTTTTTTTGAGATGGAGTCTTGCTCCCGTCGTGCAGGCTGGAGTGCAATGGCACGATCTCGGCTCACTGCAGCCTCTGCCTCCTGGGTTCAAGTGATTCTCCTGCCTCAGCCTCCCGAGTAACTGGGACCACAGGCGAATGCCACCAGGCCCGGTTAATTTTTGTATTTTTAATAGAGACAGGTTTTTGCCATGTTGGCCAGGCTGGTCTCGAACTCCTGGCATCAGATAATCTGCCCACCTCAGCCTCCCAAAGTGCGGGGATTACAGGCGTCAGCCACCGTGCCCAGCCAAAATATCCATTGTTGAAATCACTCTACAAAAAATAGTTTTAAATATAAAAGCAAACAAATAAATGAATACAAATAAAATGCCTCCTCTCATCTGACAGAAGGCTGGATGCATCCACAGATTAGTTCTACCCCACATCTGCGCGGCTGAGTTCATTCAGCAGCCCTTTGGGGATCTTTTGGAAATCTGAAATTCTTTCCAGTTTCCCTGGACAGCCCCACAGACACGCTTCACGTTCCACAGCTAACGCACGCCTGTACAATGTTTAGTGGACTTCGGTTCTAGAGAGCTATAGACAGTAGGTTAAATTCATGTCTAGACTTGGTTTTGTTCTGTATTTGTCAGGGCCTTCATATCACCAAGTGTCCCCACTCCATGAGGGCCTCTTGCTTTTCGTGTGTAATGTCAGGCTGATCTGTGAAACTGGCATCCTATTTCTTCTTACCTAGGATGAACTCATTCAGCAAAACCCAAAACAAATGACACCAAACGCTCCATTTGTATAAAGTGCTCCAGTTGATTATGTTAAAGCATTCTTCTGTTATTGTCGTAAGCACCAGAGAAATGCATGCTGACTACTTCCTGGTCTGTGTGTTATTTTGTTTCCTTATCTGATGTTCAGTATAGTCATGGGTTATCTGTGTATCTCCCAGCATGCCTGCCTTCTGCAGCTATTTGCAATCTCTCTCTCTTCAAGTACCAGATGGAATGTTTTTTGGCACACTTTGGATGCCCACAATATTTTATCTTTATGCAGGACTATGACCTTATTGGTTAAGACTGTTCTGAATTCTATTAATACCTCTTGTGCTTTGCAGGCAAATCATTCACTAGCATTCATTTTCTAATGCTCATGTACAGCTATAACTTTCGCAACTTTCATACAAAACAAAACGCAAAACCCACAAACTGTCCCTTTTCCACCGCTATATCTTCTTCCTAAAGATATTCTGCACTCAGCTGAGTGTAGCAATATTTCCGGCATAGAGACAACCTCAAAGATGCAACAGGACCTCAGGATTCCACAAATGTCCTACGCCCCTCAGTGGCATTAAAGTCCATCTCCTACTAATGACCACATCAGTGCATCCAGGAATGTTCTGTTACTTCTTCCAACAGGGTCAACATTGTTGTAATAATAATACCTATGTTGGAAATTGAGTTTTTCAGGCTCTTCTAGGACCCTTGGCCCAGCCCAGCAATACTGTTTTTTTTTTGTTGTTGTTGTTGTTTTTGTTTGTTTGTTTGTTTTGAGACGGAGCCTTGCTCTGTTGCCAGGCTGCAGTGCAGTGGTGCAATCCTGGCTCCCTGCAACCTCCACCTCCTGGGTTCAAGCGATTCTCCTGCCTCAGCCTCCTGAGTAGCTGGGATGACAGGCACACGCCACCACGCCCGGCTAATTTTTGTATTTTTAGTGGAGACAGGGTTTCACCATGTTGGCCAGGCTGGTCTCCATCTCTCTTGACCTTGTGATCCACCAGCCTTGCCCTCCCAGAGTGCTGGGATTACAGGTGTGAGCCACCATGCCCGGCCTTACTCGTTTGTTTTTTTAAATTTTATTATTATTTTTTAACATTTTAAAAATTTTTTGTGGGTACATAGTAGGTATATATATTTACAGGGTACATGCGATGTTTTGATACAGGCATGCAATACGTAATAGGCACATCGCGGATGATGCAGTCTCCAGCCCCTCAAGCCTTTATCCTTTGTCCGTGTGTGTGCGTGTGTTTAATTTTTAGAGATAGGGTCTTGCTCTGTCATTCAGGCTGTAGTGCAGTAGTACAATCAGGGTTCACTGCAGCCTCGACTTCCCGAGCTCAAGTGATCATCCCATCTCAGCCTCCCAAGCAGTTGGGACTACTGGCACATGCCACCATGCCCAGGTAATTTCTAAACTTTGTGTAGAGACAGAGTCTTGCTGTGTTACCCAGGTTGGTCTCAAACTCTTGGCTTCAAGCCTTCCTCTTGCCTGGGCCTCCCAAAGTGCTGGGATTACAGCACCTGGCCCCAACTTCACCTTTGTTTGTAGAACTACTCAGAAAATACGGCTGAATTGGAAATTGGGTGGTGCCAAGTGAATCCCACTCAATCCTTCTGTCGCCTTCTCTTTTGGGAAACGACTTCATTCTTTTGCCAGGGAACGGCTCTGAAAACAGAAGCTCGCATGCTAAGGTGTTATCCTTTTTTCCCAGGCCAGTTTTCTGTGGGGCCTTCACTCTACACCCAACAGAGGATTTCAGAAATGGCAGCTCTTACAAAGACACTTACCTGCCCGCGTCCAGGAAACAAATCCTGCCCGGTCACAAACTGACACAAATCCCAGTGAATCAAAAGGTTCACTTCCTTTTGGAAAGGAGGGGCCTTTAGCTTCCCTTCCCCAGCCCTACATTCAAACCAAGGTGCGATAAAGCATTAAATAGCTCGGATTACCTTCCAAGCACAGAGTTGGGCATGGTCTTTAAAATCAGTCAATTTTTTTTTTTTTTTTTGAGACAGAGTCTCACTCTGTCACCCAGGTTGGAGTGCAGGGGCATGATTTCGGCTCACTGCAGCCTCTGCCTCCTGGGTTCAAGTGATTCTTCTGCCTCAGCCCCCCTGGGTAGCTGGGATTACAGGCATGCGCCACCACGCCTGGCTGATTTTTGTATTTTTAGTAGAGACAGAGTTTCACCATGTTGGCCAGGCTGGCCTCGAACTCCTGACCTCAAGTGATCCACCCACCTCGGCCTCCCAAAGTGCTGGGATTACAGGCATGCGCCACCACGCCTGGCTGATTTTTGTATTTTTAGTAGAGACAGAGTTTCACCATGTTGGCCAGGCTGGCCTCAAACTCCTGACCTCAAGTGATCCACCCACCTCGGCCTCCCAAAGTGCTGGGATTACAGGCATGAGCCACCGCGGCCAGCTTTAACTTACATTTTTAAAGTCCCTATATTTATGTAGTACTTTATGATTTTATTTTTAAACATGCATTTGACCTATCGGGAGTTTATTTTGGGGCTAGGTGTGATGGCTTATACTTGTAATCCCAGCGCTTTGGGAGGGTGAGGCAGGAGGATTGCTTGAGGCCAGGAGTTTGCGACCAGCTTGGGCAACATAGTGAGACCCTGTCTCTATTTAAAAAACTAACTAATAAAAACCCTTTATTTTGGTATAAGGGGCAAAGAAGGAACCTGGCTTATATTTTTAAAAAATGTAACTCACTAGGCTGGGTGCAGTGGCTCACGCCTGTAATCCCAGCACTTTGGGAGGCCGAGGCAGGGGGATCATGAGGTCAGGAGATCGAGACCATCCTGGCTAACACGGTGAAACCCCGTCTCTACTAAAAATACAAAAAATTAGCTGGGCGTGGTGGTGGGCGCCTGTAGTCCCAGCTACTCGGGAGGCTGAGGCAGGAGAATGGTGTGAACCCGGGAGGCAGAGCTTGCAGCGAGCCGAGATCGCGCCACTGCACCCCAGCCTGGGAGACAGAGCAAGACTCAGTCTCAAAAAAAAAAAAAAAAAAGGTAACTCACTATGCAGCTGTCTGAATACCATCTGTTTGGAAACATTTGTTCTTTCTAAGGCTTAAAAATGTCACGTGCTTTCTGGATGACTTCCGGACTCAAATGTAACGTATTTCTCAATCTCTTTCCAATATAAAACTATCTTCATGGCGGGGCCCAGTGGCTCACGCCTGTAATCCCAGAACTTTGAGAGGCCAAGGTGGGTGGATCATGAGGTCAGGAGCTCCAGACCCGCTTGGCCAACATGGTGAAACCCCGTCTCTACTAAAAAATACAAAAATTAGCTGGGCATGGTGGCGCGCGCCTGTGGTCCCAGCTACCTGGGAGGCTGAGGCAGAAGAATCGCTTGAACCCGGGAGGCGGAGGTTGCAGTGAGCTGAGATTGCACAAGCACACTCCAGCCTGGGCGACAGAGCAAGACTCCATCTCAAAAAAAACAAAATAGAATAAAATAAAATAAAACTATCTTCAAAACTCTGGCTTTGTCAGGAAAAAGGCTAGTTCCCATCTGATGACAAGTATTTTTTTTCACAATTTTATGATTCTGTGTCTCATATTGATTCTCCCAGATAAACTTTAACTTCACTTGGCCAAGTTCCCACATTCACTTTGACGGGGAGGATGCCACGTGGAATCAGCCGGCAAGAATGGGCTGCAGAAGTCCATGTTTTCCTCCAAGGTCAGGGTATTTGTTTTTCCTCTGCCCTTCAGGAGTTTTCAGGTTTCCTTCGTATTAGTCTTGTACCGATAAGTATTGATGCCTAGCTGGACAGGACCTGTGAACACTGATTCATGGGTGAGACACAGTACACATCCTCTTATCGCTCCCCTAGAAAATGAGATACATTACAGAATCACAGCAATTTAGCAAGTCCTAAGATAACTCCAACCACATCCATCACTTTACACACACTGGTTTCCACATCTCTCAATTGGTATCTTTTATGAAATCATCTATCGTGTGTTCTGAAGTCTGTTTCATCATTACAAGAAAATTATTCATGCTTGTAGAAGAAGGAGAATCACATTAAAAATGAAGATTCTAGTCACTCCATCTGCCACACTTTTTACATTTTCTCATCACTTTACATTATCTTTTTATATCTGTAAGATCGGAGTGTGTCATAAAATTTGGATTGCTGCCTATATATCTTCAAATGTAACCATAGTTTTCTCACTCTGTTCACTGTTTATGAAGAGTTTGAAGATTTCCTCACATAAACAAACCAGCGTAAATGCACGCCTTCTCGTATTTTAAGGTGCTGAAGGTATTGCATTGTCCCACTGCTAAATTTGACTGGCTTTAAAAAACAAACAAACAAACAAATAAACTGTATTGAATAATGGGTAACTAGGCTGGGCACGGTGGCTCGTACCTGTCATCTGAACACTTCATGAGGTATAGGTGGGAGGATCACTTGAGTCCAGGAGTTCTAGACCAGCCTGGGCAACATGGCAAGATCTCATCTCTACTAAAAATTTTTCAAAGTTAGCCAGGCATGGTGGTGCATGTTTGTAGTCCCACTTACTCAGGAGGCTGAGGTGGAAGGATTGCTTGAGCCCAGGAGTTAGAGGCTGTAGTGAGCTATAACTGCGGCACTGCACTCAAGCCTGGGCAATAGAGTGAGACCCTGTCTCTAAATAAATAAATAAATAGGTAATTATAACCATGAAGCTTTTGCTGTGCTGTGGAATTTAGTTTTGAAAAATAAATTCCTAGCTATAGAACGAGTGGACCAACACATATAATCATTTCTAACACCCTAAGGCTTTGCCCTAATTAACATTACAACCAAAAGTATATAAGAATTCTGTCATCAGTATGGAACACTTTATCTTCCTCGTATTCGGTAGATTAAAAATAAACAAACAACTGCCACATTTGTTCTTAGTTACATTTCTTTGACGGTTCTCTCTCTGCCTCTTTCCCTCCCTCCCTCCCTCTCTCCCTCTCTCCCTCCCTCTCTCCCTCCCTCCCTCTCTCCCTCCCTTCCTCTCTCCCTCCCTTCCTTCCTTCCTTCCTTCCTCCCTTCCTTCCTTTTTTTCTTTCACAGGGTCTTGCTCTGTCTCCCAGGCTGGAGTGCAGTGGTGCAATCATGGCTCACCGCAGCCTTGACCTCCTGGGCCCAAGTGATCCTCCCACCTCAACCTCCCGAGTAGGTGATACTACAGGCACACACCACCACACGCAGCTAATTCTTTTCATTTTTAGTTTCTGTAGAGATGGGGTCTTGCTATGTCACCGAGGCTGGTCTCAAACTCCAAGGCTCAGGTGATCCTCCCACTTTCACCTCCTAAAATGTTGAGATCATAAGTGTGAGTCGTTATGCCTGGCCCAGTCTGGCCTTTCATCTCAGGCACGATGTAAGCTTGCTGTAAATGTATTTTCATTTTGTTTTATATTTCAACAACTGTCTTGACATTTTTAGGTAGTCATATCTATTAATCTTTACCCCTGTAGTTCGATCTCTATGAAGCTTAGAAAGTTCTTTGGCGCCCACCAGGGACTGGGCTTGTTTCAAGTTTGATTTATGTCCCCAATTTCAATTTAATACTTCTGGTATTTATTTCAGTTTCTTTTCTTGTGATGTCTTTGGGGTATTTTTAATTAAGGTGCAAGGTAAGAATCAAAATCAGCTTTTTTTCCAAAAATAGAGAGTGATTGAAACTCCTTTGTTACTTATTATGCTTAGAGACATAATATGACTTGATGTGTTATAATTTTTCTCACATTACTATGTTGCACTTTGTGTTACCTGCAAGCTTCAGGGAATAGCCCAAAGCCCATCAGCAGAAAGAGAAGTAAAAGGATCTAATTCAGGCCGGGCACGGTGGCTTGTGCCTATAATCCCAGCACTTTGGGAGGCCGAGGCAGGAGAATGGCTTGAGTTCACAAGTTTGATTGAGACCAGCCTGGGAAACATAGCGAGCGCCTATCTGTATAAAAAACTAGCCAGGCATGGTGGCGTGCACCTGTAATCCCAACCTACTTGGGAGGTCGAGGTGGGAGAGTCGCTTGAGCCTAGGAGTTTGAGGCTGCAGTGAGCCATGAGCACACCACTGCCCTGTAGCCCGGGTGTCAGAACAAGATTCCATCTCTTCCAAATAATAAATAAATAAAAAAGGATCTGACCCAAGTGAATTCCAAATAACAAGGCCAGTGTTGTATATTATAGGATACAGGAGAGTTGGTTAAGAGTTTTCACACACTTTTTTGCTTTCCCACATTGACATTATAGGGATCTAAATATTTAAAGGAAACCTCATTAACATATTACAGAACACAGTGATGGGTGTCCATGGTTATCTTACTCTCTTTTTCTTTTTAAATGGAGATGGGTCTCACTATGTTGCCCAGGCTGATCTCAAACTCTTGGCCTCAAGTGATCCTCCCATCTCAGTTTCCCAAATCGCTGGAATTATAGGCAAGTGCAACCACATCCAGCTAATTAAAAAAATTTTTTTTTGTAGAGATGGGGTCTTGGTATGTTGTGAAGGCTAATCTCAAACTCCTAGGCTCAAGCAATCCTCCCAAAGTGCTGGGATTACAGGTGTGAGCCACTTGCAACAACCTCTGATGAAGTCACTCTTAAGTCATCTTGCTTACTGACTTGCTTCCGTACACATCATTACTATTATTCTTCGAGTGAAATGTTACCTGTGACGTTCAAATCTGGAAATCCAGTTAAACGATAACATGAACACATACCATTAGCTTCCCTTTTGAAGGAAGGACTTTTCTTTCTGGTGCTTTTGTTTACCACTTTGGAAACATTATTCACCTGCATTCCCTCAATACCATAGTTTGCATTTTCCATAAACTGTACCGGTTTCCCAGAAAAAAAGCTGTCGTGTGGCTCTTGGATGAGGAGTAAACGCAGCCCGTTCTAATTACAGGCTCATCTAGGCATTTCCTAATGAATGGTTACCAGCGAAGACAACGATGACATCCTCAATGCTTTCTATTGGATTTTCTTTGGAATCGCTCAAGAAAAGCCTCCAAATAAACAGGCATGTTTAGAAACATTATTTTTAGAAGTCGGCGCTTGATACATGAACAAAATCGCTTTGATTGCATTCTACGTTTGCAGATTTTTAAAACTTAGTTTGTAGAAAGAGTGGCTTAGGGTTTTATGTTATGAATTTTAACTAAATGACATTCTGTCCAACTATAATATTTGGCCACTCAGGGTTTCACTATGGATGAATTAATCCCTATAAACCCATTGAGAATTCAAGACCCTCTAACTTGGGAACTGAGTATAATACACATGTGGAAAATTTCATTTCACTCAGAAGTCCTATAAGTTTTCATTTTTTCAAAAGTTGGTTTTGGTTTGTTTTGTCTTGTTTTCTTTTAGCTTTTAAGTTCAGAGGTACATGTTCAGGTTTGTCACATAAGTACACTTGTGTCACGGAGGTTTGTTGTACAGCTAATGTCACCACCCAGGTATTAAACCTAGTGACCCTTAGTTATCTTTCCTGATCCTCTCCCTCCTCCCACCCTTCACTCTCCAAAATGCCCCAGTATGTGTTGTTCCCCTCTATGTGTCCACGTGTTCTCATCATTTAGCTCCCACTGATAAGTGAGAACATGCTGTATTTGTTTTTCTGTTCCTGTGTTAGTTTGCTAAGGATAATGGCCTCTAGCTCCATCCATGTCCCTGCAAAGGACATGATCTTGTTTGTTTGTTTGTTTGTTTTTGCGACAGAGTCTCACTCTGTTGCCCAGGCTAGTAGCACAATCACAGCTCACGCAACCTCCACCTCCTGGGCCCAAGTGATCCTCCCATCTCAGCCTCCCAAGTAGCTGGGACTACAGGCATGCACCACCAGGCTGGGCTAATGTTTAATTTTTTTGTAGAGAGAGTCTCATCATGTCTGCCAGGCTAGTCTCAAACTCACGGCCTCAAGAAATCCAAGAGGACATTTCTTTTTTTTTTTTTTTTTTGAGACGGAGTCTTGTACTGTGGCCCAGGTTGCAGTGCAGTGATGCGATCTCAGCTCACTGCAACCTCTGCCTCCCAGGTTCAAGCGATTCTCCTGCCTCAGACTCCCGAGTAGCTGGAATTATAGGCACCCACCACCATGCCTGGTTAATTTCTTTGTATTTTTAGTAGAGACGGGGTTTCACCATGTTAGCTAGGATGGTCTCGATCTCCTGACCTTGTGATCCGCCCGCCTTGGTCTCCCAAAGTGCTGGGATTACAGGCATGAGCCACCGTGCCCAGCCAAGTTTCAGCTGTTTTTAAAAGGTGTCCCTTTGGACATTATTATTATTATTATTGTTTTTTAGACAGAGTTTTGCTCTTGTTGCCCAGGCTGGAGTGCAATGGCGCGATGTCAGCTCACTGCAACATGATCTCATTCACTCGCCTGCCTCCCAGGTTCAAGCAATTCTCCTGCCTCAGCCTCCCGAGTAGCTGGGATTACAGGCATGCACTACCACGCCTGGCTAATTTTGTATTTTTAATACAGATGGGGTTTCATTATGTTGATCAGGCTGGGTCTCGAACTCCTGACCTCAAGTGATCCACCCACCTCGGCCTCCCAAAGTGCTGGGATTACAGGCGTAAGCCACCGTGCCCAATCCCATTGGACATTGTGTCTCTAGAGAATCAGGCCCCGAAAAATGGCAAAAAAAAGGTGGCTTCTAAGACTGGGAATGATGGTGATTCAGCTGGGCTAAGACCACAGCAGATCTCTGATAACTGTGGTTATACATACATTTATAAGATCGATTTCATCATCCTCGATTAGTCACAATGGGCCCGGCCCATCAGCAGAGGCAGAAGTACTGAGGATTGTACTGGAATGTAGCCAACTCCTAGGCCATAGTGAAGTCCTAACATGTAAAGCCAAAACAAACCCATGATGGTACTGTCCTATGACAAGGAAAAAATGAGAAGAGAAGATTGCAAAGCTACCAACGGTGAATCAGTCCTTGTAAGGAACATGCTAGGCATTGGGATGACTCAATAATGCATGAAAATACTCAAGCCCCAATAAATGGCTCATCTCAGAAAATGAGAATGAACTATGTTGAGCATGAGAAAAGACGGATTCTATTCCTGGGACACAGTAGGCATGCAACCAAGGGCATTACCCTAAGTATGGTGATATCTGAGTACTAAAATTTGAAACTGTATTGCTGTAACTAAACGTTTATCAGAATTCCCTTCCTGCCTTCTAAGACCAAATCATAGGTGGATATATCCTCAGGAAATGATAGCGTTTCCATTCCTGGCACGGTCTAGATAGGAATTCATCACTATATTGCTTGGAGGACCCCTTTCCAGATGCCCTGGGAAGACCTCTTACACTTGGTCCAATAACAAAGTATTGAGGCACTGTGTGTTTCTGAAGCTATGGTTTTTTGTTGTTGTTGTTGTTTGTTTGTTTGTTTTTAGTTCATGTCTTTTATAACTCATACACGGTTACTTGTCTTCTGGTTTGTTGAAGCAGTAAGTCAGACAGCATTTGCCACAAGAATGGCTGTCAAAGTGGCTTGCCAGAAACACTCCAGCTCCACATTCGTCGGAAGGGCACTGATTTTGTCATTCTCATCCACCTGATAACATTTCAGGACATCCAGCTTCACCTTCTTTCTCTTGTGCTTATTCCTCTTGGGAGTGGGGTAAGCCTTCTTCCTTTTCTTAGCACCACCACAAAGTCTCGACAGAAGATGAAGAGGAGGCTCCTTTTGAATGTTGCAGTCGGACGAAGTACATCCATCTTCCAGCTGCTTGCCAGCAAAGATCAGTCTTTGCTGAGCAGGAGGAATTCCTTCCTTATCCTGGATCTTGGCCTTTACATTTTCTATCGCATCTGAGGGTTCAACCTCAAGGGTGATGGTCTTCCCCCTTAGGGTTTTCACGAAAATCTGCATTTTGGTGGTGGCTCCACCGCAGACGGCAGATCAAAAAGGAAGCTGAAGCATATGTTTAGGTCAATAAGTTGCAACATAAATATATATACACACACACACATATATATACACACATACATACACACAAACATATATACACACATACATACATATATTTTATATATTATATATGTTTAACTCAGAATATATGTGTGTGTGTGTATATGTCTGTGAAGGTGGCTAAACACTTCATGTATATACACACACACAGGAATATGTATTATATAAAATATACTAGAATATATATTTATGTAAGTTATATATATACAAATTATATATATAAATTGTAAAGTTGGCCGGGTGTGGTGGCTCAAGCCCGTAATCCCAGCACTTTGGGAGGCCGAGGGGGGCAGATCACAAGGTCAGGAGTTTGAGACCAGCCTGACCAACATGGTGAAACCCCGTCTCTACAAAAAATACAAAAATTAGCCAGGCGTGGTGGTGGGCACCTGTAATCTCAGCTACTCGGGAGGCTGAGGCAGGAGAATTGCTTGAACCTGGGAAGTGGAGGTTGCAGTGAGCCGAGATCACACCACTTTACTCCAGCCTGGGCGACAAAGCGAGACTCTGTCTCAAAAAAAAAAAAAAAAGTTAAGTTTGTGATAAGTTTGTGATAGTAACTGCCTACTTCCTTTTCTTTTTTTTGACAGAGTCTCGCTCTGTTGTTCGGGCTGGAGTGCAATGGCGTGATCTCGGTTCACGGCAACGTCTGCCTCACGGGTTCAAGCAACTCTCCTGCCTTAGCCTCCCGAGTAGCTGGGATTACAGGCGTGTGTCACCATGCCCGGCTAATTTTGTATTTTTAGTAGAGACGGGGTTTCATCATGTTGGTCAGGCTGGTCTTGAACTCCTGACCTCAAGTGATCCACCTGCCTAGGCCTCCCAAAGTTCTGGGAATACAGGCATGAGCCACTGTGCCTGGCCACTTGTATGTCAATCACAGTGCTAGTCACAATAGCAAAGATATAGAACTAACTTGAGTGTCCATCAGTGGATGACTGGATAAAGAAAATGTTTTTCTTTTTTCTTTTTTTTGTTTTGTTTTGTTTTCTGAGACAGCGTCTTGCTCTGTCGCCCAGGCTGGAGTGCAGTGGCACAATCTTGGCTCACTACAACCTCTGCTTCCCGGGTTCAAGCGATTCTTCTGCCTCAGCCTCCCTAGTAGCTGGAATTACAGGCGCCCACCACCATGCCCAGCTAATTTTTGTATTTTTAGTAGAGACAGGGTTTCGTGGTGTTGGCCAGGCTGGTCTTGAATTCTTGACCTCAGGTGATCCACCCGCTTTGGCCTCCCAAAGTGTCGGGATTACAGCGTAAGCCACCATGCTTGGACAAGAAGATATTGTTTACGTATATACATATGTACACACACACATTCACACACATATATATATACACACACCATGGAATACTATGATTCCGTAAAAAAGAATGAAATAATATCTTTTGCAGCAACATGGAAGGAAATGGAGGCCATTATCTTAAGCAAAATTACTGAAAAACAGAAAATCTGCATTTGTACCTCTTCAGTATATAAAAATGAAAAAATAAAAACTAAAATTAGAAAAAGATTGTATATCACCATATATAGAAATATATATATTTATATATCATTTATGCAAAATATATTATATATCATATATTATATATGCATACTTATGTACACATACATATACACAAATATATAACATTTAACTCAGTATATATAATATATGGAATGGCTATATATATACATTATATATACACACATACATACACAAACACACACATACAGTATACATGCTTAAAGAGTGTTCAGCTCCCTTCAGAGATTGTATGATTTTTTTTTTTTCAGTCAGGATCTCACTCTGTTGCCCAGGCTGGAGGGCAGTGGCACAGTCATAGCTAGCTCACTGCAGCCTTGACCTCCTGGGCTCAAGGCATCCTCGTGCTTTTGCCTCTGTGCTGGGATTATAGGTGTGCACCACCACACCTGGCTAGTTTAAAAAATTATTTTTGGTAGAGATGGGGGGGTGGGTTCCAATGTTGCCCAGGCTGGTCTCGAACCCCCATGCCTCCCAAAGTGCTGAGATCACAGGTGTGAGCCTCTGTGCTCAGCCAGATGGTACAATTTTGATTGTTCTCATGTTTAACATCACCTGCACCTATCATTGTATTGAATTTATAGCTCATTCTGGTTTAGGGTCAGGGACTTATTCCTTCGGAATGGCAGAGTTCAGCATTTCCTGACTCCACGGCAAATTAATGCCACTTCATTAAGGCGGTAATGACCCTTCCATGCCTAACTCACAGGCATTTTCCTTTCTTGTCTCTCAAGTAATAGGCTGTGGTTTCTCAAGGATTTTTATGATCCTTCCAGATGAAAGCTGCTTTGTCAAGCAAGGTGTTGTGAAACGTGCAGGGTCTATTTATAAGAAGAGGTAGCTATGCGGTCAAGTTCAGGGTGGGATCGGTGGAATCAGACCAACCAGCAGCTCAAGCAGAGTTTAGCGCTGCAAATCTGTGTGCCACGTTCTTCTTCCTGCGTGCAATTTGCAGGCAAAGACATCTGCTTAATTGGGTGTGAAACCCGGGCCTTGATTAAAAGGACTTTATGAGGCCGCAGCCTTGCATTTCCAAGGTCAGGCCCTAGTGGAGAGGGCGCGCGATCCGCGGGGAGACACGAACTTTTCCTGAGTGCGCGTTCCTTGCTGGCCCTGAACCCCTCGGCCAGGCAGGGCTTGGCAGGGCCGTTTCCTGTCCTAACCAGGATCAAGGGATTGCGCGTCTTGCTGGTGAAGCTTGGCAGGGCCGTGACCTGTCCTAACCAGGCTCAGGGGATGGCGGGGGCCTGCTGGTGTCGCATATGTTTTGCATTCCAGCTCAGGATTTTGCAGAGCATAGAGAGCGGGTGTCACCCCCGGGGGGGAATGCCACCCACAAAATGCAGGTGGAGGCTGGGGCGAGGCTGGCAGCCAGGGGCCAGAAATCCAAAGCCTGAGCCAGGTTCAGACTTCCTGACTCCTCCTCCCCGTTAGCCGTGGAAGGATGGCTCGGCCCGGTCCCCTTAAAATGTGTCCGTTCTGACTTAGAGGCTGCTTTGCCTCTCGGAAAGCCCCCCTGGCCAGCGGACTGAGGGACTGGGGACCCCCTCCAGTCGCAGAATCGCTGAGATCCCTCAAAACAAAGGCGTTTGCAGTTTGACCCCTTGCTGCTCAAAGTGTGGTCGGCGAACCGGCAGCCTGGGCCGCCCTGGTCGCGGGTCAGGGGCGCAGCGTCCAGGCCGTGCCAGGCCCGCAAGTTAAGCACTGTCTGCATTTCCCTGGGGAAAGGGGTGACCAAATATCTAGCTATATTTGCACTTCAAAGCCACACGGATATGAGTTTTAAATATAAGTATGTCCAACTATTGCCTGAGCCACACTTAAGCCAGGAAAAAAAAATCTTTGCGTTTCTGAAATTGAAATGCGTCTGCACAATTTATCGGGTTGTCGCCAGGATGTTTGAAACAGTGACCAATCAAGTTTCACGCGCTACATTTGGTCGGGCGATCTCTCAAATCTGTCTTTCCCTAGTTTTTTAAAGAAATGTTTATTTGGAAAGAATTCTAGATCCACAGGAAGCTGCAAAGAAACGCACAGGGTCGAGCCCACCCTTCCCCGCCCCTTCCAAGTAGAAATCTAGAATCACCAGAGTCCTACAGCAAAACCAGGACGCTGAACTCATCCCGAAGACCCGGCAGCCCCTCTTGGGGATCCGCCCTCATTCCTAATTCTCTCAGGCCCCAAAGAAGCACCCGCAGGAGTACTGAACTTTTTGGGGGGTGGGCAGAGGGGATCTGTATGCAGATTGCCACCTGAGCAATCCTATTTTCTATGACTTAAAGCCAATCACAGGCTGGGCGTGGCGGCTCATACCTGTAGTCCCAGCACTTTGGGAGGCCGAGGCAGGCGGATCACTTGTGCTCAGGAGTTCCAGACCAGCCTGGCCAACATGGTGAAACCCTGTCTCTACTGAGAAAATACAAAAATTAGCCAGGCTAATCCGAGCCCCTGTCTTCACCAAACGCCTATTTCACTTTTTAGTTTTGAACTTCACTTTTGCTGAGCTACGCCCTCCCTGTCCCCGGGCCCCCTCGCCTCCCCATCTTCCGGGCTTGGGTGCAGCGACCCGGGTGGCCCGCCAGTGCGTCCCCGAGGAGAAGTCAGCCTGGGTCCCACCCCAGGGGTGCCCCGGGCGCGGAGGGGGCGTGGGCACCTCCCCAGCGCCGCACGCCCGGGTCTCCGGCTCCTGGGCTGGGTCGGGGCAGGGGCGGAGCGCGCGCGAAGGCGACGCCCCCAGCCCCGCGGCCGGGTTAGGGCGGGGAGAGGCGCGGTCACGCCCAGGCGGCTTCCGCCCGCCCCAACAGCGCGCACGCGGCTATCGAGCTGGAGGAGGCGGCGGGCGCGAGACCGGGAATGCGCAGGGACCCCGCCTCGCCCTCCCCAGCCCGGGCCGCGGCCCCCGCCTTCCCCGCAGCCGTCTCGCACTCGGTGCCCGCCCCCCGAGGCCGGCGGCTGCTCCCACCCGGGGCCGTTGCTGTTTGTGCCGTGAGCGCCGCCCAGCCATTGTCCCCGTCGCTCCCTCACTCGCGCCGGGCCGCGCACCAGGAGGCGAGGGCGCGCATGCGGAGCCTCTGTTGATGCCGCCGCCGCGCCGCCCTCCGAGGCTGCGTCCCGGGAAGCCCGGCTCCCCGAGCGCTCCGGCCTGGCCCGGTGCCCCGGACCTGAGTGCGTCCCCATGGAGGCGCCCGGGCTGGCCCAGGCGGCCGCGGCGGAGAGCGACTCCCGCAAGGTGGCGGAGGAGACCCCCGACGGGGCGCCCGCTCTCTGCCCCAGCCCCGAGGCGCAGTCGCCGGAGCCACCTGCGTACAGCCTGCAGGACTTTGACACGCTGGCCACCGTGGGTGAGTGAGTGCGGGCGGGGACTCGGCCCATAGGGGCGCGCGGCGTGGCCGGGACGTTGTAGTAGGACAAAGGGCCCCGGGTGCCGACCTCCTGGGGAGGGCCCTGACCCGCTAATTCGGCTCGGAGTCCCCGTGCGGGGCTGCACCTGCTCCCCGGGTCTCCCCGGGGGGCGCTGGGGGAGGTGGAGCGCACCCCCTAGCCCAGGCAAGTACCCCCGACCGGCCGGGTGCCTTCCCTGAAATGCCGACGGCCCCTTTCGGAGACCACCCTCCACCCCCAGCACACATGGCACTCTGGGGCCTGGGCCGTCCGACGTCACAAAACCTCCTGCGGGTCACGTCGCCTGGGGGACCTCGTGCTCCCTCCCTGGCAGCGGCCCCAGGGACACGGGCGCGGGGTCCGAAGGCCCCTGCGGGCCTCCCCTAGGCCAGCCTCCCCGTGTGTCCAGCGGCAGGGAATGTACAGATTTCTCCAGGGGCTGCAGGAGCAGCTGGGCTGTGGGGGACAGGTGTCCCGTGGCGCTGTGGGGAAGAGGACGGCAGCGCTGGGGACGGATCCTAACATGTCCTGACACCGCCTGTGCTCTTCGTCTTGTGCGTCTGAAATGGGTAATTCTTGTATCGGACGCTTCATCCGTTTCCTTTGTCCTCTGGCTTTGAACTTAACCCCCAGTGGGCAGCTTCACAGAGAGGTTTCGAGTTCTCGGTGCGCTTGGATCCGGACACGCGCTGGTTTATGGGGCAGCCCTGAGTGGGTCAGAATATCCCAGCCGAACGTGGGCGCTGCATTTAAACAGTTGTCACCGGCCCGCCTGTGCCTCTTAGGGACTCTGTATGACTAAGTGGGGTGTTGGCTGTCAAGAAAATAAATGGGATAGTAGAGGGGGGTGTCCTGGGTGTGTTGGTGAGGCGTCGGCTCTCAGGCCCTCTAACTCCTGTTTGTCCTCTCATTTTGGAAAGGAGGAAGCTGGGCTGGGAAGCCCAGGGGCTCGAGGCCATAGCTTATGGTTTAGGAAGACCAGCGGGCATAGCCAGGGGGCCTTCAGAACCGCTGAGGAAGAGGGGACTTAGCTTCCATCAGTGACCTCGTTGCCACTTAGACCTTGAGTAAGGGTCCACGAGGAAAGCCTGAATTTGGAAGGACAGAGTGGGAGGAGGCCCTCTCTCTTTCTCCTCTCCCTCCCTCCTCCTCTTTATCTCATTCTCTCTTTCCTCTCTCTTCTCTCTCCCTCTTTCTGTCTCTGTTCGTGTCTCTCTGCATTTCTCCTCCTCTGTCTCTTGGTGTCTCTCTCCCTGTCCCCTTCCAGTCTTGGTTTTTCTGTCTCCCTCCCTCCTCTCTCTCTGCCTTCCCCCTTGTCTTGGTCCCCCCGGAAAGCTGTCCTGAGCTCATCCTAGAGCTGGGTGTGTTTTGCGGGGAGGAAGGGCGGGGCAGGAACCCTGACTGGCGCAGCCGCCACAGTAGGTGGAAATACAACTCGACAATGGAAAATTGATGCGGTCCAGCCGTTCCTTGGCACTCAGCACCAGCGTTTGTCATTCTTTGGGGCACCCACATGGGTCCCTTGGGAAAGGTGGAGCTGGGGCTGGAGGCCGGGGCAGAGAGCAGGATGCGGGCAGGAGGGCGGCAGAGGTGAGGGGTTCTGGTGTCACAGGGGGCCACTCAGTTTGACGTCAAATCAGCTTAGGGTGCCCAGCGGGTAACCTCATCCTTAAAAATAGAGTGTCGCTGCCTCTGGGGACCAAGCTGGCTGGGCGGGGAAGTCAGCTTTTTTTTTTCCGTCCAGTCAGTGCTCTCTTAATGAGGATGATGCTCCTTTCTCAAGGATAACTTCCTATGGGCTCCAAGGGTGTGACAGGAGGGCTAGGTATCCCACACTTATTGGACAGCAGGGGACCAGGACCCAGGGGGGTGTGTGTGTGTTTGCATGCATGTCTGGAACACTCTCTCATGACAACTTAACAGCTTTGGTGACATTATCTGCAACCTTTTATCCCAGCCCCTTTCTTTATTGTTGGTTAAAGAGCAATCTGAGTGTGATTCACCTAAAATAATAAATTTTAAAAAATCCTAAGCCTTTTAGATCCTTCACGATTGTGTCTCTAAGCCACAATCTACAGCAGCTTTGGACTGTTTTCAAGGCGTGATGGAGAAGAGTGAGGGGCGAGCTTGAGCCTCAGTCTGGAGTTGAAACCCAGTCTGGGTGGGTGTGACCTCTCTTCATCCTCAACTGTCACTGCAGGAACATAAGTTTGCTTTTAAGTGCTCTTTCGCCCTCATTCCTAATTCTCTCGGGCCCCAAAGAAGCACCCGCGGGAGTACTGAACTTTTTGGGGGATGGGCAGAGGGGATCTATGCAGATTGCTACCTGAGCAATCCTATTTTCTATGACTTAAAGCCAATCACAGGCTGGGCGTGGCGGCTCATACCTGTAGTCCCAGCACTTTGGGAGGCCGAGGCAGGCGGATCACTTGTGCTCAGGAGTTCCAGACCAGCCTGGCCAACATGGTGAAACCCTGTCTCTACTGAGAAAATACAAAAATTAGCCGGGCGTGGTGGCGGGCGCCTGTAATCCCAGCTTCTCAGGAGGCTGAGGCAGAGGAATTGCTTGCACCCAGGAGGCAGAGGTTGCAGTGAGCCAAGATCACACCACTGCACACCACTGCACACCACTGTCCCTCTGGGCGACAGAGGGAAAAAGAAACTTGACAGCGTTCTAGATGGACCAGTTTTCCTCAAGTTCAGGTCGTCAGGAAGAAAGAGTGCAGTTTGCACTTGTGAAAAATCTGATAATGGATTTTTTTTTTCTTTTTTGTGCATGAAGGGATTCTGGAGTACATCCGGTCTAGAGGCCGATTTAGTTTTAGGAACTTTGGATCAGAACAATCATACTACTCCTTACAGAAAAAATGGTTTTCAATCTGGTTCTTCAAATTTCTTGTTCATATAACCAAGCCATGCTTGTTCCTATGAAGCAGAACAATTGTGCTTTAAAAAAAGAAATTTCAGGGCCAGGTACAGTGGTGCGTGCCTGTAGTCCCAGCTATTTGGGAGGTCGCGGTGGGAGGATGACTTGAGGCCAGGAGTTCCAGACCAGCCTGGGCAATATAGTGAGACCCTCATCTCTTAAGAAAAAAAATAGTAGTAATAGTTAGCTGGGCATGGTGGCGCGTACCTGAGTTACCTGGGAAGCTGAGGCAAGAGGATCACTTGAGCCCGGGAGGTCAAGGCTGCCGTCAACCACAATCGCGCCACATACTCCAGCCTGGGTGATACAGCGAGATCCTCTCTCTAAAAAATAAAATGAAAAAAAAATGATATTATGGAAATGAAAAACTTACCCTACGTAGAGAGAAGAGGATGAATCTGTACAGCCATCTACCAGCCTTATTTTATCAGTCTTCCTACTTAAAATGACCACTTGAGAATTCCTTTATATATCAGATAAAAAATACTTAGGTTTTTTCCCAGAAGTGTCCTTATGGAATCATTTGGCATCTACAACCCAGTGCTTGCTTCTCATGGGTACCCCACGTGTTAGCCTGTCAGGAAGGAGGTAATTCAACAGGTAAACCAGTGGCCAGGCTTTGGGTCCACATTTCATTTTCCTTTTCTCAACCTAGTTCTGCATTTACTCATCTAAAAAAAAGGAAAATAATAACAGAACCTGTCCTACACGGTTACTATGAGGAAGACTCCAAAGTTCCTAGACCCCTATTAAAAATATATATTTTTTGAAATAGACTCATAGGAGATTTCAGAAACGGTACCTGGAGTCTCATGGACCCTTCAGCGAGCTTCCCCATGGTGACGTCTTCATGTCCGTGGGACAATATCAGAACCATGTCATTGATGTTGGCATATCCCTATTAAAGAGAACACATACCTCGTTCAGCTTTTTTTTTTTTGAGACAGGGTCTCACTCTGTTGCCCAGTCTGGAGTGCAGTGGTGTGATCTCGGCTCACTCCAGCCTTGAACTCCTGGGTTCAAGCGATCCTCCTGCCTTGGCCTCCCAAAGTGCTGGGACTGTATACAGGCATGACCCATCGTGCCCGGCTTGTTCAGCCTTTGTTAGTTTTCAAAAGGTGCTCATTTGTGTTTGCGAGTGTGTGTGCAGAGTTCTGTGCAGTTTTACCCAGTGTGTGGATTTAGCAGCTATCACCCTCCAAACCATGGTACGGGATGAATTCCCTCACCACAGACCCCTTGGTCTTGCTTGACACTTTTTTTTTTTTGAGACAGAGTTTCGCTTTTGTTGCTCAGGCTGGAGTGTATTGACCACAACCTCTGCTTCCTGGGTTCAAGTGATTCTCCTGCCTCAGCCTCCCAAGGAGCTGGGATTACAGGCATGTGCCACCATGCCCGGCTAATTTTGTATTTTTAGTAGAGACGGGGTTTCTCCATGTTGATTAGGCTGGTCTCAAACTCCTGACCTCAGGTGATCTGCCCGCCTTGGCCTCCCAAAGAGGTGGGATTACAGGCGTGAGCCACCATGCCTGGCCAGACATTTTTTTTTTTTTTTTTAAAACTTTCACACACTATACAATCTGAAAATATTTTATTTTCTTAAGAGCTAGGAGATCTTCATAATTAATGATACATGGTTCTCAGATCTAAAGTGCTTATACTGGTAGGTTTTCTCTTGTCTTGGTTCTCCTGAATTGGCCAGAATTTCCTTTCCTCTCCTTGTTGCTGGGTTCTTATTAATGCCCCAAGTTAGTCTATTCAGGCAGTTGTAGCAAAACACCACCGACTGGGTGGCTTATAAACCACAGACATTTATTCACAGTTCGGAGGCTGGAGGTCCAAGATCAAGGTGTGGCAGATTTGGTGTCTGGTGGGGACCTGCTTCCTGGTTCATAGATGGCGCCTTCTTGCTGTGTCCTCACATGGTGGAAGGGGTGAGGGAGCTCTCTGGGGCCCCTTTATAAGGGCACTGATCCCATTCATGAGGCTCCAGCCTCATGACCTCATCACCTCCCTAGGGCCTCACCTCCTGACAGCATTACCTTGCGGGTGAGGATTTCAACACAGGAATTTTAGGGGGACACAGACATTGAGTCCACGGCATCCCCACCCTGTCTGTCACACCAGCATGCTGCCAGGACGAATGGCATCTGAGCTGGTGAGATTTTACTGTGTGCATAAATCAGCAGCCTTGTGGGCAGTGTTGACATAGCAATTAGGAGTGTTGTTTGTGGCCTAACAATACACAGAAAGTGGAGCTCAGCCCTTTGATCTTATTTATCCTGTGTGGGTGCTCCGTGTGAAACTGGCTCATGCATGTGTGAATGACAGTTTCCATTTAAGTGCATCACGCAAATGCCAAGAGATGAGATCAAATATTACACATCAGAGAACATTTCTAAGGATAGAAGTCCTGCCGGTTTCTCCTCTTCATTGTTTATTTCATTTTATTTTTTAAATTTAAGTTAAAATACATGTTAAATTTAAGTTAAATTAAGATACATGTGCAGGACTTATTTTAAATAAAAGAGACAGGGTCTCACTGTGTTGCCCAGGCTAGTCTTGAACTCCTGGGCTCAAGCATTCCACCTGCCTCCGCTGCTGGAACATAAATGCCAAGAGTGCAGGGACCTCTGTGTGTTGGAGTCACTTTCATCTCCCACATCCAAAGAACAGACCCGGCACTTAGTGTGTGCCCAAGACCATCCACTGCATGAATAGAGAGATCAACCCTCCTCATGTGCCTGGAGTTTCCTGAGGTGGGAAACCTTCAGTGCTAGCCGGGAAAGTCGCAGGCAGAGACAGGGACAAGCTGGTCACTCTACGTGTGAATAAATAAATGAATGGATGGTGGCATTATCGGCAGTTGTTTATGACACTCACTGATGCCAAGTACTGGACGGGGACAATGTGTCCATTAGTTTCTCTATGGGCACAAGCTCCACCATGACAACATTAGCGTTATTTTCTTTTTGCTTTTTTTTTAGAGACCGGGTCTTACTCTGTCGCCCAGGCTGGGGTGCCGTGGTGCAATCACAGCTCACTGCAGCCTCGACCTCCCAGGCTCAAGCAATCCTCCCACCTCAGTGTCCCAAGTAGCTGGGACTACAGACGTGCACCACCACACTCAGCTAATTTATTTATTTATTTTTATAGAGATGGGCATTGCTATGTTGTCCAGGCTGGTCTCGAACTCTTGGGCTTGAGTGATCCTCCCACCTCAGCCTCCCACGTAGCTGGGACTACAGGTGTGTCCACCATGCTTGTAGCCTTATTTTCTTAATGGGAAAGAGGGTCTGAGAGAAGGGATGCTGTGTGCCCAATGGGTTTCGCCTGCAGCACACTGCCTCCTCCCCGGGAAAGCAGGGTGTGCACACTGGGATTGGACGACAAAAGCAGAGTCATCTACAGTTCATGGGCACGCTGCAAAGAAGGGAGACGTTAAACTCTCGAAAGCAGCAGACAGCCCCCACCAGGAAGAGACATACTTGTGAAAATCAAAGGAGGGAGAAGGCATGAGAATCGCTTGAGCCCAGGAGGTTGAGGTTGCAGTGGCCTGAGATCGTGCTACTGCACTCCAGCCTGGGTGACAGAGACCTTATCTCAAAAAATGAAAATTCAAGTGAGGCCAGGTGTGGAGGCTCACGCCTGTCATCCCAGCACTTTGGGACTCTGAGGTGGGAGGATCACTTGAGCCCAGGAGCTCAAGATCTGTCTGGACAATATAGCATGACCCCATCTCTACAAAAAAAATTTTTTTTAAGTAGCTGGGTGTGATGGAATGCACCTGTAGTCCCAGCTACTAGGGAGGCTGAGGCAGGAGGATTGCTTGAGCCCAGGAGGTGGAGACTGCAGTGAGCCATGATGGTGCCACTGTGTTCCAGCCCGGGCAACAGAGCAAGACCCTATGTCAAAAATAAAGAAAAGAAAGTATCAAGGGAGATGATTACACAGTGCCTGGCACGCTGTAGGGTCTCCAAAAAGTAAACCTTTTCTATCCATCAGTTTCCTCTTCTCTCCAGCATGAAATCGCATATGTAAAGTTGAAAAAAGAGAGAGAGAGATATCTTAAAAAGGTAGTAATGTTGATGACAGTGTGTGTTTTTTTTTTTTTTTTTTTTTTAAAGCCGGCCGGGTGCGATGTCTCATGCCTGTAATCCCAGCACTTTGGGAGGCCGAGGCGGGCGGATCACGAGGTCAGGAGATGGAGACCATCCTGGCTAACACGGTGAAACCCCGTCTCTACTAAAAATACAAAAAAATTAGCCGGGTGTGGTGCGGGCGCCTGTAGTCCCAGCTGCTGGGGAGGCTGAGGCAGTGGAATGGCGTGAACCCGGGAGGCAGAGCTTGCAGTGAGCCGAGATCACGCCACTGCACTCCAGCCTGGGTGACAGAGCGAGACTCCGTCTCAAAAAAAAAAAAAGAAAAAAGAAAAACCTTGGGGGAGATACAGAGGAAGGCCCAAGGCATCCCTTGCAAAAAGCTGAAAGTGCTTTACTTAGAATTGTGACCTCGTTTTCCCCGTTAGAAAAGTCTGTGGTTAGAAGCTTCCTGGTAAGCCCAGGGTGAGAAGGTGGAACCGATGTTTCTGTCTGTATGACGGGTTCCCTCTGCCTGTTTCTCCAGGTGGCCTCCCCCTGGTCCTCTACTGTGGTGGGTCCAGTCCCAAAACCAGGTCTGGGGCCACCATCATCATATTTGTGTCCCCCACCCCAAGATTCTTATGTCAAAACCCTAATCCCCAAGGTGATGGCGTTAGGAGGCGGGGCTTTTAGGAGGTGATGGGGTCACTAGGGTGGGGTCTCATGAATGGGATCAGTGTCCTTATAAAAGGGACCCCAGAGAGCTCCCTCACCCTTTCCACTATATGAGGACACAGTGAGATGGCAACGTCTATTAATTAGAAAGCCGGTCCCCACCAAACTCTGAATCTCCCATACCTTCATCTTGGGACTTGTAGCCTCCACGACTGACAGCAATAAATGTCTGTTGTTTCTAGGCCCCAGTCTGCCGTGTTTTGTGATGGCAGCTGAAATGGATTTAGATGGGGCTCTATTCACCCCACGCAGCAGGGTCCATGGAAAGGCAGCTGCGATGTGCTGGTCTATCATTACCTCTTTTATGCTCTTTCACACTGTCTTAGTCTTGCGTGGCTGCTGGAATGAAGGACCGCAAATATAGTAGCTTAAAACCACATACAGTGAAGAGATACCTGCACTCCCAGGTTCACTGCAGCACGAGTCACACAACAGCCAAGATAGGGCAACAACCCACTTGCCCATCAGCAGATGACTGGGTGAAGAAAATGTGGTCTCTACACAATGGAGTACTATTCAGCCTGTACAAAGAATAAAGTCCTGTCATTTGCAACAATGTGGATGCAACTGGAGGTCATTATGCTCTGAGAAATAAGCCAGGCACAGAGAGACAAATACGGCATTATCTCACTCCTTTTTTTTTGGACAGGGTTTCACTCGGACACCCGGGCTGGAGTGCGGTGACGTGGTGTCACTACAGCATCGACGTCCCAGGCTCAAGGGATCCTCTCACCTCAGCCTCCTGAGGAGCTGGGACTACAGGTGTGCATCACCACGCCAGGCTATTGTTTTGATTTTTTTTTTTTTTTTTGTAGAGATAGAGTCTCGTCATGTTGCCCAGGCTGGTCTTGAACTCTTGGCCTCAAGTAATCCTCCCAGTTTAGCCTCCCAAAGTGCTGGGATTACAGGCGTGAGCCACCGCGCCCTGCCTGACCTATTTACTTTAGAATCCCAGAAGCAAATCTCTTATCCTACTGGAGGAGCAAGACAGAAACACAGGTGCTAGAGGGCAGATTGTTTGCACAGAAACCTGGGCATGTGGATGAATTTGGTAATACCCACGTGTGTGCGGGTAAACTTGGCAGGCCCTTTGTTTTCCAAAGTTCCCTTGTGCAAGAAGAATGAAACCAGTGCAACCAATACTTTTAAGAAGCTCCTTTCTGGACCGTTTTCACGCTGCATTTCTCGGGTGGGCATGTTTTCCCGGCGCCTGATTCTGTGCTGTATTGGGTGAGACAGGATGATGGACATTTTGCTTCCCCATTAGGATCTTAAGTGAAAGTCCAGTTGGCATTTGCATTTGATCTGAGTAGGAGAAAACATGATAAATAGCCATTAGAGGCCGGGTGTGGGGGCTTACACCTGTAATCCCAGCACTTTGGGAGGCCGAGGTGGGCAGATCACTTGAGATCAGGAGTTCGAAACCAGCCTGGCCAATATGACAAACCCCGTTTGTACCCAAAATACAAAAATTAGCTGGGCATGGTAGTGGGTGCCTGTCATCCCAGCTACTCAGGAGGCTGAGGCAGGAGAATCACTTGAACCCAGGAGATGGAGGTTGCAGTGAGCCGAGTCTGTGCCACTGCACTCCAGCCTGGGTGACAGAGTGAGACTCCATCTCAAAAAAAAAAAACAAAACCCAAAAACACATTAGATGCATTTGAAGCCGCCCAGCAATTCTCCCATGATGGCAGAATAGGCATCCAGGAGACTCACCCTACCCTGTCTGAACACCTTTAGTGAAGATGTAAATGACTTGCAGGGGAGGCACAGGTTCGAGGATGGAAATTCCTTCCCCCTCCAGCGCTGATGGCTTCCGCCTTCCCGTGGTCTAAGGAGACCACACAGAGGTTGTCAGTGTGGGAGGCTGTTGCCAGTATGGTGAGTCTCCTACGGAGGAATTTCCTGTGGGACGCCTCTGGGCAGTTCTTCCAGCCTTTCATGTCTTCTGTCAGATGATACAGTGGCCAGGTCAAGGGATTATCATGATTTTGTTTGTTTTTTGTTATTTAGAGACAAGGCGTTGCTCTGTCACCCAGGCTGGAGTGCAGTGGGGTGCAATCAATAGCTCGGCTGCAGCCTCAAACCACAGGGCTCAAGTGATCCTCCTGCCTCAGTCTCCCAAGTAGTTGGGACTATGGGGACACACCACCATGCCCAGCTCATTCTCTCATGAGATGGAGAGAAGAGAAGAGAGGAGGACATAAAACTGTCCATATGACTAGTTTGGGCCTTTCCATCCTGCTTCATCCAGAACTGTCAAGGTTAGACTCTGGTCATTCTTTAATATGTTTCAAAAATAGGGCTGGGCACGGTGGCTCACACTTGTAATCCCAGCACTTTGGAAGGCCAGGGTGAGAGGATCACTTGAGTCCAGACGTTTGAGACCAGCCTGGGCAACATAAGAAGACCCCACCTCTACAAAGGGGAAAAAAGAATCAGCCACGCATGGGGACGCATGCCTGTGGTCCCAGCTATTCGGGGGGCTGAGATGGGAGGATTGCTTGAGCTTGGGAGGTAGAGGCTTCAGTGAGCTGCGATTGTGCTACTGCACTCTAGCTTGTGTGACAGAGTGAGACCCTGCCTCAATTTAAAAAAAAAAAAAAAAAAAGAAAAATAGACCTTCCTTCTATACAATGTCTTCCCTGCTGGCCTGCATGCCCTCGTACCTGTTTAAAAATCCATTGGAATTTTTCACCAGGACATAGAAAAAGGAAGTTGTCTCACGCAGTTCCTGTTAAATTGCACAAGTCCACACAGATCCTTGCAACCCACGCTACCGTTTACTTAGCATGCGTTGTGTGTGGGCATTACATTATTCTCTGAGGTAGTTATTTTGGATGTTATACTGGGGAGGCACCCCATCAAAGAGATTTGGAGGGCAGCCTGTGGAGGGTTCTTTTAAAATCGTTGACAACTAATTTGGTGGATGTTTTCACCTTGGTGAATCATTCCCTTGGGAGTCATTTTGCAGAACAAAAGGGTTGCACACAGGTGTGGCCAGAGAAACCTTGGCACAGAAGAAAGAAGTGCTTTGTAATGCTTAGGGCACCTGGGATCTCTTTGGATGGGCAGGCAGAGGGGGACCCTGTGAAGCCTGCCTGCATTTATTTGGGTATGCATGCTTATGTTGGAGTCTTGGCAATGAGAGGACAAGAGTGGAGGGAGCAGAGCTGTTAACAGAAAGGGGTCCATATCCAGACGCCAAGAGAGGGTTCTTGGATCTTGTGCAAGAAAAAATTCAAGGCAAATCCATAGAGTAAAGTGAAAGCAAGTTTATTGAGAAAGTAGAGGAATAAAAGAATGGCTCCTCCATAGAGCGGCCTGGAGGGCTGCTGGTTGCCCATTTTTATGGCTATTTCTTGATATATGGTAAATGAAAGGTGAATTATTCATGCCTCCCCTTTTTAGACCATATAGGGTAACTTCCTGACGTTGCCATGGCATTTGTAAACTGTCATGGCGCGGATGGGAGTGTAGCAGTGAGGACAACCAGAGGTCACTCTTGTCACCATCTTGGTTTGGGTGGGATTTGGCCAGCTTCTTTACTGCAACCTGTTCTATCAGCAAGCTCTTTATGACCGGCATCTTGTGCTGACCTCCTATCTCATCCCCTGACTTAGAATGCCTTAACCATCTGGGCATGCAGCCAAGCAGGCTTCAGCTTCATTTTACCCAGCTCCTCTTCAAGATGGAGTTGCTGTGGTTCAGATGCCGCCGACAGAGCTAGCTTATGGTTGGAGACAATGTCATAGGGAATTATTCTTCAAAGATTGCAAAATCCAGCTTGGATGAGATTCCAAAAATCAAAAGGTGTTGAGAAAGCAACTTGTCTAGAATTTCCTCTTCATGGGCTGTTGATTTTGGTTACAGTGACACCTTAAGAAAAAATAGGTGACACACAGTGGCTCACGCCTATAATCCCAGTGCTTTGGGAGGTCAAGGAGGGAGAATCATTTGAGGCTAGCAGTTCTAGACTAGCCTGGACAACATAGTGAGACCTCGTCTTTACAAAAAATAAAAAATATTAGCCGTGTGTGGTGGCGCATACCTATAATCCCAGCTGTTCAGGAGGCTGAGGCAGGAGGATCATTTGAGCCCAGGAGTTGGAGGCTGCAGTGAGCTATGATGGCGCCACTGCACTCCAGCCTTAGTGACAGCAACATTCTGAAAGAAAAGAAAAAAGAAAAGGAAATAAAAGATAAAGAAAACAGAAGAAAAAAGAAAAATAATTTATGTAGAAAAAAGTCCATAATGACTCAAAATATTCCCTGGACACTGGAATAGAAATAGTTGTTAGACATGATTTTGTTTATTAAAGCTTTTCTTTAGTTCGTCCTTAAACAGTTTAGTATTTTCTTTTGAAAACAAATTCTGTCTTGTCAACTTCATTGATTTCCGGGCTGGGCGTGGTGGCTCAACACCTGTAATCCCCCAGCACTTTGGGAGGTCGAGGTGCGCGGGGCGCTTGAGGCCAGGGGTTTGAGACTAGCCTCTAGCCTCGGCAACATGGTGAAAACCCGTCTCCACACACACAAAAAAACCCCAAAAAAACAACAATTAGCTGGGCGTGGTGGCAGGTGCCTGTAGTCCCAGCAACTTGGGAGGCCGAGGTGGGAGGATCACTTGAGCCCAAGAGGTCGAGGTTGAAGTGAGCTATGATTGCACCATTGTACTCCAGCCTGGGCGACACAGTGAGACCATGAAAGAAAGAAAGAAGAAGGAAAAAAAAAAGAGAAGAAAAAAGTAAAAGAAAAAAATATAGAAAAAAATCAGTAACGACTCAAAATATTCCCTGGATAGTTGAATACAAGTAGTTGTTGTTGGACGTGATTTTATGTATTAAGGCTTTTGTTTAGTTTATCCTTAAACAGGTTAGTATTTTATTTTGAGAATAGATTCTGGTTTATCAATTTCATCAGTCTTTGCAAAGAAACAGCTTAGGGTTTCCTTTATGTTTCTCCGTTAACTTCCTGTTTTCAGTTGCATTGCGTTTTGCTCTGGTTTTTCTTTCGTTTTTTCCACTCGTTTTAGGTTTCTGGAATTTCCTGAAACATTGTATTTTGATACAGATTCTGAGCTGGTGCTTTGGCTGTCACAAGCCAGAGGGTCCTAGAAGAAGTAGAATTGTAACCGAGGAAAATTGTTAGGAAACTCCATCCCTTTTGACCTTCAAAGGTCACCGCCTAATTTTGGTGTTTTGTAGTCTGATGTGTTCACAGCTTGTGACTATCAGGCTGTGATTGAGCTCTGTGTTTTTTTAAGTTTCTCTTACTCAGCTGGTGCTGTTTTAGCTCCAGCTTCCTCCTCTGTGTAATCAACACTCCCAGTTGCCTCTTCACCCAAAAAGCCCCAGAAATAAGTGCAGAAAACAAGTCAGCCGCCACCTGCTACAGAGGCATGTCCTTAAATGCGATGCATTTCAGGACAGCTGTGTGAGTTCCGGGAGCTTGTCTTCCTTCAAAGGGAAAAGTAAAAATAAACAGGAAGGTTGCACTGAAAGAATTCTCAATTGAAATTGTGCCATTTGGCTGTAGTGTTTCTGATGCTCATTTAGAACTTTGGAAGTTGTGGGATGGTGGGCAAGTGTGTGACCTGGGATGGAAATTCTCTACCTCTTTAAGAGTGAAAACCTGGCCAGGCGCGGTGGCTCACGCCTGTAATCCCAGCACTTTGGGAGGCCAAGGTGGGTGGATCACCTGAAGTCAGGAGTTTGAGACCATCCTGGCTATAATGGTGAAACCCCGTCTCTACTAAAAATACAAAAAATTAGCTGGGCGTGGTGGCGGGCACTTGTAATCCCAGCTACTTGGGAGGGTGACGTGAGAGAATCACTTGAACCTGGAAGGTGGTGGTTGCAGTGAGCTGAGATTGTGCCACTGCACTCCAGCCTGGGTGACAGAGTGAGACTCTACCTCAAAGAAAAGAAAAAAAAAAAAAACTTTAAAAAATGCTGGGCACGGTGGCTCCCGCCTGTAATCCCAGCACTTTGGGAGGCTGAGATGGGTGGATTGCCTGAGCTTAGGAGTTTGAGACCAGCCTGGGCAACATGGTGAAACCCCGTCTCTCCTAAAATACAAAAAATTAGCCGGGCGTGGTGGCGCACGCCTGTAGTCCCAGCTACTTGGGAAGCTGAGGCAGGAGAATTGCTTGAACCTGGGAGGCGGAGATTGCAGTGAACCGAGATGGTGCCACTGTACTCCAGCCTGGACGACAGAGTGACACTCTGTCTCAAAAAAATAAAATAAAAATTAGCTGGGCGTGGTGGCGCACATCTGTGACAGAGCGAGACTCCATCTCAAAAAAAAACAAAAGAATTTTGGAAGTTGTGGGATGGTGGGCGAGTGTGTGGTCTGGGATAGATTCTCCACCTCTCTAAAAGTGACAACTTGGCTGGGTGGGGTGGCTCACATCTGTAATCCCAGCACTTTGGGAAGCCGAGGTGGGGCGGATCACTTGAAGTCAGGAGTTTGAGACCAGCCTGGCCAACATGGTGAAACTCTGTCTCTACCAAAACTACAACAATTAGCCGGGTGTGTGTGGTAGTGGGCATCTGTAATCCCAGCTACTCGGGAGGCTGAGACACGAAAATCGCTTCAACCCGGGAGGCGGAGGTTGCAGTGAGCCGAGATCACACCACTGTGCATGCCACTGCACTCCAGCCTGAGCAGCAGTGAGACCCTGTCTCAAAAAATACACACACAAAAAAAAACAAAAAACAAAACATATACAGAAAAACCCACAAAGACAAAAACAAAACAACAATAACAACAACAACAAAAAAAGTGAAAACCTACTTCTTTTTCTGGACATGGTGGCTCATGCCTGTAATTGCACCATTTTGGGAGGCCGAGGTGGGAGGATCACTCTCACCTTTCTAGGCCCAGGAGTTCGAGACCAGCCTGGGCAACACAGCAAGACCCCATCTCTCTAAAAAAAAAAAAAAAAAGAAAAATTGCCTCTTTCTATGTAGTGGGTGAGTTTTTTCAGTGGGATGCTTTGCGTGTCTTCCTGCATCTGTGGTTCTGTGGTATGCCAGCATATACGATAGTCACTAGAAGATCTGTAGTTGTGCACACAGCCATACGCATCACAGGTTTCTGGCTGATTTCATGACAACGCTTAAGGCTGCTGAAAACACTCTAATTCTTTGGGTGTTGGCAAATGTTCAGATGAAACTAAGTGGCTGGCCCACCCACCTGCTCAGGAAAGAATGGCCACATTGTGTGGGAAAGGAATCCTCTGTTCCCTAGCTGGCTGCCTGGTGTTCTTGTTGAGTGAGCAGAACAGACAGTGCCCCTGGGTAGACCTGTGTGTGCTCCAAAAGGCGATTTTGTCAGTTGTTCCCTTGGGATGCCCTTGTTCCAGAAACCATGTTCTGTGTGACTCTCAGCTGGGGTTCCCAGACTGTGTAAAGAAAACATGGTGATTCATGGCTGTGTGCGGTTGCCCATGCCTGTCATCCCAGCGTTTTGCGCGGCCGAGGCAGGAGGATTGCGTGAGCCTGGGAGGTCGACACCAGCCTGGGCAACACAGTAAGAACCTGTCTCTACAAAAATAAAATGAAATAAAGTGTAGCCGGGCATGGTGACGAGCACCTGCGGTCCCAGCTACTCAGGAGGCTGACGCAGGACGATCGCCTGAGCCTGGAAGTTGGAACTGCAGTGAGCCGTAATCACAGCACTCCACTCCAGCCTGGGTGACAGAGTGAGACCGCATCTTAAAAAAAAAGAAAAAAAAAAGGACATTGTGATTAATGAACACAAACATTGCCTGGTGATAAGGAAGGTAAGAAGTAGGATTGTTCTCAGATTGGTGACCCAGCAGATAAAGGAGTAACAGAGTGTGCAGGAAGCAGGTCTCCAATTTAATAGCAGGATGGTGAAGATAGAGCAAGTGACTTCTTTCTATTTTTTTTTTTAGAAACTGGGTGTTGCTTTGTCACCCAGGCTGGAGTGCAGTGGCGTAATCATAGCTGACTGCAGCCTTCACCTCCTGGGCTCAAGCAGTCCTCCTGCCGCGCCTTCCCAAGTAGCTGAGACTACAGGCACATACCACCATACTTGGTTAATTTTTTGTATTTTTAGTAGACACGGGGGTGTGGGGATGGTTTGCCGTATTATCCGAGCTGGTCTCAGACTTCTGGCCTCAAATGATCCTCCTGCCTCAGCCTCCCAAAGTGTTGGGATTACAAGCATGAGCCACTGTGCCTGGTGAGTAGGTAGCTTTGTGTTTGTCTGTTTGTTTGTTTTTGAGACAGTCTCACTCTATTGCCCAGGCTGGAGTGCAGTGATGCAATCTTGACTCACCACAACCTCCGCCTCCCGGGTTCAAGTGATTCTCATGCCTCAGCCTCTCAAGTAGGGGGGATTACAGGCACATGGCTATTTTTTGTATTTTTAGTAGGGACAGAGTTTTGCCTTGTTGGCCAGGCTGGTCTCAAACTCGACCTCAAGTGATCCGCCTGCCTCGGCCTCCCGAAGAGCTGGGATTACAGTTGTGAGCCACCACGTCCAGCCAAACAAAAAAAAGTCTGTCTTATACGGAAGATCCCTAATTTATGATGATTCCATTTGTGATGGTTTGAGTTATGATAGTTTGAGTTAGGATAGTTCGATTGAAGATTTTTTGATTTTACGATGGTGGGAAAGACACAGTCAGTGGAACCCGTGCTTTGAATACCCATGCAACTATTCTGTTTTTAACTTGCAGTGCAGTATTCAGTAAACTACATGAGGCATTCAATACTTGATTGTAAACTAGGCTTCACGTTAGGTGATTTTGCCCAGTTGTAGGCTAATGTAAGTGTTGCGAGCACGTTTAGGGCAGGCTGGGCTAAGCTGTGATGTTCGTAAGTTAGGTGTATTTGATGCATTTTTGACTTACCATATTTTCAACTTACAAAGGGTTTATGGGGGTGTAATGTCATCACTGTAAGTTGAGGAGTGTCTGTATCATAGACTGGGGGGCTTAAACAGACATTTATTGCTCCCAGTTCTGGAGGCTGGGAGTCACAGATCAAGGCGTGACAGATTCAGTGTCTGGTGAGGGCTTCCTGGTTCATAGACAGTGCCTTCTCACTGTGTCCTCACATGGTGGAAAGGGTGAGGGAGCTCTCTGGGGTCCCTTTAATAAGGACATTGATCCCATTCATGAGGCTCCACCCTCATGACCTCAACACCTCCCAAAGGCCCCACCTGCTAACATCACCTTGGGGATGAGGATTCAACATGGGAATTTCGGGAGGATGCAAGCTTTCCCCAGTAGGGTTTTCTTTGTAAAGAAATAGAAGGAAATGAAAAGGCAGGCACTGGGTAGGAGAGAGCTATGGAAGACAGCGGGATGGTGGCACTCCAGAATAGTGCTGTCCCCCAGCATCATTCACACCAAAGAAACCTGAGGCAGTCTTTCTGATGTGTCATTCTTAGGAAAACCACCATGAATCTGGTATCTAGCTATCAGTGAAACTGTGGGAGAGCTTAACGGAAGTAAAGACATGTGGTCCCAGAAATGACAGATCATTCGGAGAACCTAAGAGAAAATTAAAAGCAAAAGGGGGTCATGTGCGCTGTGACTCAAACTTTGGGAGGTCAAGTGGGAAGATTGCTTGAGCCCAGAAGTTTGAGACCAGCCTGGGCAACACAGGGAGACCCTACGTCTACAAAAATATAAAAATTAGCTGAGTGTGGTGGCACACACCTTAGTCCCAGCTACTCAGGAGGCTGAGGTGGGAGGATTGCTTGAGCCTGGGAGTTCAAGGCTGCACTGAGCTAAGATTGCGCCACTGCACTCCAGCCTGGGCAACAGAACAAGATCCTGTCTCAAAAACAGAAACAAAAGCAAAACAAAACAAGAAAATCCAAAAGGGGAACATAAGAGAAAACAAAAAATCTCACTTTGAGACATCTTTTTTGAAGAGTTGGAGAGGATATTGTCTCCATCCACAAAAATAGGATGTTACAATAAAAGAGAAAGAGGAAGAGCTTTATATGGGACTGCTGAAAGTTAAAAGAAAAGCATTGCATTAAATAAATTAGAAGGGTGATCTCATCCGTGCCTGTGACTTCAGTTATCATCTTAAGGCTTTGGGTCTCAAAGCACAGATCTAGTTTAGACCTTTCTTAGGAGCCCTGAAGGGTGCATTGCCAACTACTGCCCGTTGGAGGGTCCATTTTTCCCAAGATATCCAGCAACACTCTTATATGAGTGTCCTGCTCCATTGTCACAAATGACCATAAACTGGGGAACGCAAGCAACAGAAATTTATGCTCTCCCAGTCCTGGACACCAGGAGTCTGAGATCAAAGTGCAGGCAGGACTGTGCTCCCTCTGGAGGCTCTAGGAGAGGAAGCTTTCTGCCTCTCCCAGCTCCTGGGGGCTCCAGGCATCCCTGGGCTTGTGGCCGCATCACTCCAGTCTCTGCCTCTGTCTCCACGTGGCCTTCTCCTCTGTGTCTGTGTCTCCTCTTCTGTCTCTTAGAAGCACACTGGTCATTGGATTTAGGGCCCACCCTATTCCAGCACGATCTCATCTCAAGATCCCTAGCTTAATCACATTTGCAAAGTTCCTTATTTCCAAATAAGTTCCCATTCCGGGTTCTGGACATGAGGATGTGAATATACCTTTGTGGGGCCACAGTTCAGTCTACTAGAGTTGTATGCAGTTCCTTCTGGAGGCTCTAGGGGAGGATCCTTTCTGCATCTCCCAGCTCCTGGGGGCTCCAGGCATCCCTGGGCTTGTGGCTGTATCACTCCAGTCTCTGCCTCCATCTCCATGTGGCCTTCTCCTCTGTGTCTGTGTCTCCTCATCTGTCTCTTTATTTTTTAAAATAATTTATTTATTTATTTTTTATTTTTTTTGGTGATGGAGTTTCACTCTTTTGCCCAGGCCGGAGTGCAGTGGCATCATCTCGACTCACTGTAACCTCTGCCTCCCAGGCTCAAATGATTCTCCTGCCTCAGCCTCCTCAGTAGCTGGGATTATAGGCACCCGACACCACGCCTGGCTTATTTTTTATATTTTTAGTGGAGACGGGATTTCACCATGTTGGCCAGGCTGGTCTCGAACTCCTGTCCTCAGGTGATCCACCTGCCTCGGCCTCCCAAAGTGCTGGGATTACAGGTGTGAGCCACCATGCTTGGCCATTTTTTATTGTTACTATTTTTTCCTCTTCTGTCTCTTAGAAGGACACCTGTTGTTGGATTTAGGTCCCACCCTAAATCCAGGATGGCCTTATCTGGAGATTGTTTACTTAATAGAAACTACAAAGACCCTATTTTCTTTTCTTTTTTTTTTTTTTTTTTTTTTTTTTTTTTTTTTTTGAGATGGAGTCTCCCTCTGTTGCCCAGGCTGGAGTGCAGTGGTGCGGTCTCAGCTCACTGCAAGCTCCAAGCTCCACCTCCCGGGTTCACGCCATTCTCCTGCCTCAGCCTCCCAAGTAGCTGGGACTACAGGCACCCGCCACCATGCCTGGCTAATTTTTTTTTTGTATTTTTGGTAGAGACGGGGTTTCACCTTGTTAGCCAGGATGGTCTCTTATCTCCTGACCTCGTGATCTGCCCGCCTCGGCCTCCCAAAGTTTTGGGATTACAGGCGTGAGCCACCGCACCCGGCCTCAAAGACCCTATTTTCAAATAAGGCTCCATTCACAGGCACCAGGGGTTAGGATGTAGACATATTTTTGGGGGGCACCATTCAACCTAGTCCATCCCTCAATCTCAATACATCCCCTGGGTTCAACATGAAATGTGCCCCCTTCTTCCCCCAAACAAAGCAACCCAAAAGACCCCTGTGCACCTGCACACCTTGCCTAAGTCGGCAGCACTCACTGCTTAGATGCCCAAACCCTAAGCTGTGATCATCTCCACCCTCTCTCTTGCAGCCTAATTGAGCCCATTCTCTGCCCAAGCACCTTATGAACAGGCCTTTAACCCTCCATCTCCACCACCTTCCCATTTTCACTGGACATTTTACTTCTTAAAGAGGCCTTCCCTGACCCCTTGACCAATGTTAGATGCATCCCAGTGTTCTCCTATGGATATGTTGTTTGAAGTCCTCAAGTCTGAACAAACTCATGTGAGGTCACCCAAGTTGTTAGACTTACTGTCATTAATGCTTCCTGCCCTCCTTCTAGCCCGACTGGAACTAAACCAAACTAAATGAGGGACCAACCTTGTGTCGTTCATTGCAGTTTCTCAGAGGTAGACAGCACCTGAAACACAGGAAAATATCAATCATGATGGAAGTGATGCATTAATTTATTATATTGACTCCTTTTTTTTTTTTCCCCAAAAGCTATTTTGTGTTCAAAACCTGGACTGCATAAACCACTTCATTGTCGAAGATGGAGTGTTAGAAGCCAACACCTAATAAAAGAATTCAGTGTGTCTCGGTGGTAGGAACTCTAAAGCCATCTAACGTTAAATGCAATAAAAGTTCAGTTGCTTACGGCCTGGCGTGGTGGTTCACGCCTGTAATCTCAGCACTTTGGGAGGCCTAGGCGGGCAGACCACAAGGTCAGGAGATCGAGACCATCCTGGCTAACACGGTGAAACCCCGTCTCCACTAAAGATACAAAAAATTAGCCAGGCGTGGTGGTGGGTGCCTGTAGTCCCAGCTACTCAGGAGGCTGAGGCAGGAGAATGGCATGAACCTGGGAGACGGAGCTTGCAGTGAGCCGAGATCGCGCCACTGCACTCCAGCCTGGGCAACAGAGGGAGACTCCGTCTCCAAAAAAAAAAAAAAAAAGTTCAGTTGCTTAATCTCCATAGCCTCAATTCAAATCCTCAGTAGCCACTTGTGAGCTTGTGGCTACCATTTTGGACAGCGCAGGTAGAGAAAATTCCTATCATTGCAGGCAATACTGCGGGCAGTGCTTGCTCCAAAACAGGGGGTCTCAACTGGGGGCCGGCCTTCCCCCACAGGGCACTTAACAGTGTCTGGGGACAGTTGTGGTTGTCACTACTGGGGGTGGATGCTGATGGCGTGTGGTGAGTGGAGCCCAGGGACGCTGCTCTACAGGTTTGCAGTGCACGGGATGGCCCCGCAGAGAATCATCCAGCCTCAAATGTCGGCAGTGCTAGGCTGAGAGAACCTGCCTTAGCGTGAGAGTCAGTCTCTCTCTCTGTCTTTCTCTCTCTCTCTCTGTCTCTCTCTCTCCCTCCCTCTCTCCATCTCTCCCCCCCTCACTCTCGCTCTCCCTCCCTCTCTCCCCCTTTCCACCCATCCCATCTATTATCTACCTACCTACCTATCAATTATCTAACCATCCTAATTATCTATGTATCACCTATCTATCCTATCAGTTACCTATCTACCTACCCACCTATCCATCCATCCATCCATCCAATCAATCATCTTTCTGTCTTTCCATCTATATATCATACCCATTGTCTATCCATCCATCCATCCAATCAATCAATGAATCATCTTTCTATCTATCCATCTATCTGTCTATCATACCCATCTACCTATCTTTCTGTCTGTGGCAGAGATTCTCTGCCAATGGCAATTCAGCTCCCTCAGGGGGATACTTCTTCCCTGGACAAGTCTGGAGACATTTTTGTTGTCACAGCTCAGGGAGGTGCTACTGATAACAGGTGGGTGGAGTCCAGGGTCACTGCTCGCCACCTTACAGTGTACAGGATGGCCCCACCACAGAGAATCATCCAGCCCCAAATGTTAATGGACTCAGTTTGAGAAGCTGATCTCAAGGGTAATTCGAGGGAGTCCTGCGGGATTATTGCATCCTATTGAAGGGGGAATTAATGAATTTTGTAAGTATAATGGTCGAAAAATTCTTATTTTTCTTGAAGGTAGAATGTAATATAGCCCCCCCCCCCCCCCCCGCCGGGCAGGGGGACTGGGTTAAGAGAGAATACTAACTGCTTATCCCTCCTCTATGCCCAGAGAGGCTTATCTCTGTTCCATCGTTTTACATTCCTTGAGGCATGGCGAGTTCTTGCTTCCCTCCCTAGTGCAGCTGTAAAGTCACAAGGTTGATAAGCAATTGCTACAAAAGTATGTATTCCCAAGAATGTAAGACATATGGTGTAACAAATGCAAAAGAGTAATTAACTGCCTTTGTTCTCGCTTCTGCAAGTAGGCTTTCTGCAGTATGCAACTCCTGCCACAAACTGCTTAAAAGGTGATTGATCCCTCTGTTCGGGGCTCAGACTTTCTAGACCCTAGTCCGACTGAGTTGGTGATCACCTTAATAATTATAATTATAATGGTGATCTCCTACCTGTGCTCGGTCTCTCCCGTCTCTGATATATCCCGCAACACTATCATGGAGGTAGGCTAGGATGTATCTTTAACCTTGTTAGGTAACATGGGGTACCTTAAAATGGCGCCGTACCTTAAGATGGGGCCAGTTCCGGGTTCTTCTCCCCTCCTTGACCGGGCACTGTCTGAACCCGCCAAAGGAGGGCCAATCAGAAAGAAGCATCTCCCGCCTTCCCTTGGGCCCGCCCCTAGCCCAATCCACATAGGGCCAAGGGATATAAAACCCAGCACAGCAGCAGCCCCCTCTCTCTTCTCTTCCTTCTCCGCTCGATACCTCCAATAAAGATCTCTTGACCGCAACCGGTGTAGTTTGGTCTCTGCCCGGCCCCTTTCATTGTTGCCGTGACTCGGATCGGGACTCCCCACCCCCCTTGGTGGGACCCCGATCCCTTTCGGGCTCAGTCCAGACCCCGGCCGGTCTTCGCTCATTTTCCCGTTCGCCGACCTCTACGCCCAACACCGGCCTCATCTCGGTAAGTCTCCCCTTCCGGTGTCCGACACTAGTCGACCGGCTCCCGCCTCGGCCGCCCACACGGCTGCCGTAAATCCTATTTTAGACTCGGCCTCCAGGGAGCAGGGTTCCTTCCTTTTCCTCCTCACTCACCAGGCCTGGGCCCCTTCCCCTTTCTCACTCCGAAAATCCTGGTACCAGGTGGCCCACGGCCCTCGGCCTCCTAGAGGCCCTCAGTCCTTTCGTTTCGGTGACGACCGACTCGAAGGGTCTGACTCACAGCATGGTCATCGGCTGGTAGGGGACGCCCTGCCCAGCACTTTGCCATATATTTCCGTAAACCCCCTCTTCTCATAATGGGAGCCTCTGTGTCCCTGCCGGCCGACTCTCCCTTACAATGCCTTTTAAATAACTTATCAGCGCTTGGTTTGGCTGCTGATCTCAAACATACACACCTCATTAAATTGTGCACTCAAAACTGGCCCACCTACCCCCTAGACAACCAAAACAGATGGCCCACTTATGAGTCCTTTGATCCCAACCTTCTCCGGGATCCCTACAACTATTGTGAGTGAGCAGGAAAATGGGCAGAGATCCCCTACGTTCATGGCTTCTTTCTTCTACGGGACAAACCCAACCTCTGCCTCCCCTGCAAGCTGCAACACCCTATCGTTGCTCTCAAGCTACCAACCTCTCCTTCCGCTCCCGACTTTGATCCAGCCGACGAACCCCCTCCATACCACCACCCTCCACCTCATCTTCCGGTCGCCGCTCAACTGGTTGAAACCGGCTACCAACCCGGACCACACGAAGAACCAAACTGCTTACGCCCCGCTCTCATGCATCTCCTAAGTCCTCTTCTCTGGCTTTCCGCCTCACATCTTTACACTTTCCTCCGCCGGCGGGCCCTCTTCCCAGCCCTATTATCTCTTCACAGTTAAAGACTCGTACAACATTCACAGGAGGACACACACCAACTACATCAGCCCCACGGTGGATCTTCCCCTTCCCAGGCTCACTATGATAGAAAACGGCTGGGACCCTCTCTTCCACATGTTCCACTTCGCCGTCTGGCTCCCACATCAACAAACACACCCCCTTCCTATATTATACCACTAAAAACAACGCCTCCTCCCGAGCCATACATATCGACAACCCTGCCGACCCGGTCTGGGGCCAGTTACAGGAGGCATATAGCCTAGCAATGCCTGGGCATATCCAGCTCAACCATAACTATTTCCCGTTCCCTCAAAACTGAGTATCCATCTCGAACCAAACCTTTAACCAGCTTCTCCTCAGAAACTACCAGCTCCTAGCGACTTGTGAAGACACGGCAGGCTCCAGAGACAGTCTCACACCCTGCTGACCTCTCAAATGGCCAACGGCCGGCAACGGATACCCAGGATTGAGGGGGGAGGGGGGAGGCCTGCCCTCGCACCCTAAATTAACTACCATCTTCTTTTCTCTTCGGGCAGACCAAACTCTACCCCTAGTACCCCAGATGGCTACAGCAAGCCGATTCTACCAATTCTTAAACACCCTTCGCTCAGACAGCTGGCTCATTGCCAACCCATCCCTGCCCCTCAACTGGCTCACGGCACTGGAGGACAAGGAACATTCATGGACTTCACGTCTAACGAAGTCTTCATGTATAGCGCCCTATTGCTTGGCCTCATACTCATACTGTACCCCATGCCCAACCCTGACAATTCTCCCTGTGCCCCCTCCCCACAGCGCCCCCACTCAGCAGGAAGCAGCCAGATGAACCACGACACCCATTTTCCCCCATTTAAGAGAACAAAAAGGGAGGAATGTTAGGTAACATGGGGTACCTTAAAATGGCGCCGTACCTTAAGATGGGGCCGGTTCCGGGTTCTTCTCCCCTCCTTGACCGGGCACTGTCTGAACCCGCCAAAGGAGGGCCAATCAGAAAGAAGCATCTCCCGCCTTCCCTTGGGCCCGCCCCTAGCCCAATCCACGTAGGCCCAAGGGATATAAAACCCAGCACAGCAGCAGCCCTCTCTTCTCTTCCTTCTCCACTCGATACCTCCAATAAAGATCTCTTGACCGAGACTGGTGTAGTTTGGTCTCCGCCCGGCCCCTTTCAAACCTGGCTGGATTATATTGTAGATGTGTGAAAACTAATAACCCTTGTTTTTCTTGGTAGAGTTCCACTCAAATGTTATTGAAAGCTGCACATACTGTGCTTGTATAAATACACTGAGCCAGAAATCACGAACCTTTCCCTGGCTTCACATCTGTTAGTGTTGTGGGAGAAGATGAGAATTTCTTGTTTTTCTTTTCACTTCTGTGATTATACATTTTGTATTTTGTTGTTGTTTTTTGGGACAGGGTCTTGCTTTGTCACCTAGGCTGGAATGCAGTGGTGTGATCATAGCTCACTGCAACCCCCACCCCCAGGCTCAAGTGATCCTCCTGCCTCAGCCTCCCAAGTAGCTGGGACTATAGTCGCATGCCACCATGCCTGGCTTTTTTTGTTTGTTTGTTTTTAGTAGAGATGGGGTTTTGCTTTGTTGTCTAGCCTGGTCTTGGACTCTTGTGCTCAAGTGATCTGCCCACCTTGGCTTCCCAACTGTGGGGATTACAGGTGTGAGCCACTACTCACGGCCACATTTTGTGTTTCTGATGAGAAAGTGTAATTTAATACACTGTAAATCAGAGAGTGTAGTTCTGAAACATCTGTATCTTTTAAATTAGGGCAGTGTAAAAACGGAATGTTGTTTGACTCGGCCAAATTTTGAGGGAGTTTGTTTGTTTCCAGCTGTCTAGACCAGTGAACTCACAAAACTATATACCACACAGTGCTTGGCTGAATTGCCTCTACTGTTTTTAACTGAAGTTTGAAGTAGATATTCCAAACTTTAAAATATATCTTCTTCCTCCTCCACCCACTGGTTATAGCAGAAATATAAATAAAAAATATCTTCCCAAGAATATCCAAAGCATACATTCTTTTCTAAAGTAAAAATTGTTTATAGAGGTATAATTTCTATACCATAAGATTCACCCTTTAAAAACACATAGTTCTTTAGTTTTCAGTTTATGCAAAGAGTTAGCACACTTTTTTTTTTTGTTTTGTTTTTTTTTGTTTTTTTTTTTTTTTTTTTTTTTTTTTTGAGACGGAGTCTTGCTCTGTCACGCAGGCTGGAGTGCAGTGGCGCGATCTCGGCTCACTGCAAGCTCTGCCTCCCGGGTTCATGCCATTCTCCTGCCTCAGCCTCCCGAGTAGCTGGGACTACAGACGCCTGCCACCACACTCGGCTAATTTTTTTGTATCTTTAGTGGAGACGGGGTTTCACCGTGTTAGCCAGGATGGTCTCCATCTCCTGACCTTCTGATCCGCCCGCCTTGGCCTCCCAAAGTGTTGGGATTACAGGCATGAGCCACCGCGCCCAGCCCATTCATTCATTTTTTGAGACAGAGTCTTGCTCTCTCATCCAAGATAGAGCACAGGGGTGTGATCACTACTCACAGCTGTCTTGAACTCCTGGGCTCAAGTGATCCTCCTGCCTCAGCTTCCCAGGTAGCTTGGATTGCAGGTGTGTAACCACCATGCCCTGCTAATTTTTTGATCTTTTAATAGAGATAGAGTCTCGTTATGTTACCCAGGCTGATATAGGACTCCTGAACTGATGTCCTTCCGTGGCCTCCCAAAGTGCTGGGATTATAGGCACGAGCCGCCATGCCTGGCCAACACACACTCTTTTAAAACTACTTTTTAAAAGCTTTTTTTCCTCTATAAAATAGAAGGTTATTATACTTGTTTGCAGCAGTAATTTCAAAAATCGACTTCGTAAAGAAGAACTGCGTGTTTCACACACTTATTTCCTATCTGGTAGCATTTAGTGTTCTTTTATTGATTTTACCCAGGGGGGAAAATGTCAAGGAAAAGAACTGAGTTTGATGACGATAAATTTGTACATTCTGATACCATTATTTTCAAACAATTATTTAATGCAATGCGTCAGTTTCACTTATCAATTTAACATAAATTGAACCTATGTAGATGGAGTATTTCTATAGTCACAAATTTTAAAAGGTGAGAAAGTTATATAGTGAAATGCATCTGTTTTTGTGCCTCACCTGTGCAGAATTTGCCCTCTCCTCCCACCCAGGCGCCCATATTTATGTGTCTTGTATATTTCTCCAAAGTCCTTTCTCGATATAGAAGCAAATATCACTTATGGAGAAGGGCCTCACTTTTTTTTTTTTAAACAGATGGGGGTCCCAGTCTTTTGCCCAGGCTGGAATGCAGTGGTACTATCATAATTCACTGCAGTCTCCAACTCCCGGGCTCAAGCAATTCTCCCATCTCTGCCTCATAAGTAGCTGGGACTACTGGTGCATACCACCACACCCTGCTCATTAAAAACAATTTTGTTTTGTATAGATGGTTTCTGGCTATGTTGCCCAGGCTAGTCTCGATCTCCTGGGCTCAAGTGATCCTTCTGCTTCAGCCTTCTAAAGTGCTGGGATTACAGGCATGAGCCACTGCTCCCGGCCTCCACCCATCTACAGGTGTGGAATAAGAGTGTGTTCCCTCCCAAGCGAATGTGGCATGTAACTGGCCTCCCAGGCTGTAGACAAGATGGATGGGGGCTGTGCCCACTTCTTGAGTTAACCTTTTTTTTTCTTTGGAGACAGAGTCTGGCTCTGTCGCCCGGGCTGGAATGCAGTGGTGTGATCTTGGCTCACTGCAGCTTCTGATTCCCAGGTTTAAGTGATTCTCCTGCCTCAGCCTCCTGAGTAGCTGGGGTTACAGGTGCCTGCCACCATGCCCTGCTAATCGTTGTATTTTTAGTAGAGATAGGGTTTCACCATGTTGTCTGGGCTGGTCTTGAACTCTTGGCCTCAAATCATCCACCTGCCTCGGCCTCCCAAAGTGCTGGGATTACAGGCGTGAGCCAGTGCGCCCAGCTGGGTTTTACCTTTTTTGTTTGTTTGTGTTTTGAGACAGAGTCTTGCTCTGTCGCCCAGGCTGCAGTGCAGTGGTGTGATCTTGCCTCATTGCGGTCTCCGCCTCCTGGGTTCAAGCAATTCTCTTGCCTCAGCCTCCCGAGTAGCTGGGATTACAGGCATGCGCTGCCACGCCCAGCTAATGTTTTGTATTTTTAGTAGAGACGGGGTTTCACCGTGTTGGCCAGGCTGGGGTTTCACCTTTTCTGAAGTGTGTTTTCCGTGTAGCTGCCTCTCTCGGAGTGTCCGTGCGGAGCATGATGCTGTCCTTGGTGTCTCAGCAGGGCCACTGTGACGCTCTCCTCTTGCGAAGATTTCTGTCCATGATGTCTCAACATTGGCCTGTTTGGGGTTTGTTTCTCCTGCATTTTAGGGAGAATTAGGGCTCATCCACCCTCACCTTCTCTCTCCCATTGAATTGGTGCATCCTGTATTTTTAGCCCCTGGGATGCCCATGTTCAAGGTTCCTGAAGCATCACAGTTTAAGGAAAGAAATGCAGATTATTTAAAATATGTGGGGTGAGTGTGCAGGATGATGATGGACAATGCATGTGTTTAATTCAGGGACTGTTGTGTCAGCTGTTTTTGAGCCTTAGGAATTCTTATAGTTGACTGGCATTTACAGTTTATTAAGGGACTTACCTCTTAGGTGTATAATCCTCAAAACATCTAAAAAATTAGTGATTTTTGTTAACCAAGTAACTTTGACATCAGCCATTTGCTGTCCCACCCACATTATTTCTCATTATGTTACCTTATTATTGGGTAAGTTAATATGCTTACTGAGGACCTGCATGTGACTTTTCCCATTAAAAGTAAGTTAAGTCTGAGCGCAGTGGCTCGTGCCTGTAATTCTAGCACTTTGGGAGGCTGAGGTGGGAGGATCCCTTGACTTTGAGACCAGCCTGGGCAAAAAAGTGAGATCTCAAAAACAAAGTTAGCCAGACATGGTGGTGCATGCCTGTAGTACCAGCTACTTGGGAGGCTGAGGTGGGCTGATGGCTTGATCCCAGGGGTTTATGCTGCAGTGAGCCGAGATTGCATCACTGCACTCTAGCCTGCGGGACAGAGTGAGAGCTGTCTCTAAAAAAAAAATTAATTAATTAAAAATAAATAAATAAAAGTAAGTCCAAGTGGAGATGGTTGGTGGTGTTGGTTGGATGACATTGTGAATGTATTTAACACCGTTAATCTGTACACTTCAAAATGGTACTTTGAGAGGCTGAGGCAGGCGAATCACTTGAGGTCAGGAGTTTGAGACCAGCCTGGCCAACATGGTTAAACCCCATCTCTACTAAAAATACAAAAATTAGCTCGCTGTGGTGGCACATGCCTGTAATCCCAGCTACTTGGGAGGCTGAGGTTGGAGGATCGCTTGAACCCAGGAGGTGGAGGTTGCAGTGAGCTGTGATCGTGCCACTACATTCCAGTCTGGGCCACAGAGCAGGACTCCATCTCACAAAGTAGAAATAAATAAAAAATAAATAAAAACAGAGATGAGGACACAGACACACACAGAGGACGACCCTGTGAGGACACAGGGAGAAGATGGCATCGACAAGCCCAGGAGAAGAGGCCTCAGGAGGAACCAGCCCTGCCCACACCTGGGTCTCCGACTTCCAGCCTCCAGGACTGTGGGAGAAGAAAGTTCTCTTTAAGTGCCCGAGTCCTGAAACCCTTTCCCAGGATGAGCCGAAGTCAGAGTGTAATTAATAGGTACTTTTTTTCATTTACTTTTAGCCACTAGATTTTTTTTTTCAACAGAGAGTAGCCAATACTGCAGAAGCTGAATGAGATGAAGCTTAAGTCAGATCTTTATGCACCTCAGAATATTTGCGCTGATGAAAAGAAATAACCAACACTTGATAGAGGGAAAGATTGAGACCCAGAAAGTAATCTCTCCCTGTGACCACTCCTACCAAATTCTTGCTTAACTACCTTATTTTGTTTGTTTGTTTTTGTTTTTTTGAGATGGAGTCTCGCTCTGTCGCCCAGGCTGGAGTGCAGTGGCACAATCTTGGCTCACTGTAACCTCCACCTCCCGGGTTCAAGCGATTCTTCTGTCTCAGCCTCCTGAGTAGCTGGGATTACAGGAATGCGCCACTACCACCCGGCTAATTTTTGTATTTTTAGTCGAGATGGGGTTTCACCATGTTGATCAGGCTGATCCTGAACTCCTGACCTTGTGATCCACCTGCCTTGGCCTCCCAAAGTGCTGGGATTACAGGTGTGAGCCACTGTGCCCGGCCAACTACCTTGTTTTTTTTGGATGAAAATGTGGTTCTTACCTCAGTAAAGATTATGAAGGGATTTATATACAGATGACTAAAATATCAGCCATTAGTTTCCTATTTGTTTTTATTGTTGTTGTTTTTTGTTTTGAGACAGGGTCTTGCTCTGTTGCCCAGGCTGGAGTGCAGTGATGCGATCTTAGCTCACTGCAGCCTTGACCTCCCAGGCTTAGGCAATCCTCCCACCTCAGCCTCCCAAGTAGCTGGGACAACGGTTGTGCACCATCACCTCATACCTGGGTAATTTTTTATTTTTATTTTTATAGCTAGCATCTCGCTATGTTGCCCTGATGGATCTTGAACTCCCGGCCTCAAGTGACCCCACCATCTTGGCCTCCCAAAGTGCTGGACTTACAAGTGTGAGCCACCCTGCCCAGCCTAGTTTACAGTTTGAACTTGGTTTTTCATCTCGGCTCCTTTGAAGACTTCTGTCTTCTCCCATGTTTGAGGCGGCTCTGCGTTGTGGACATTCCTTAGTGATCGGCCTGGGAAGGCTCAGGCATGTCTGGCTGTCTTTGTAGGAATAGGGATTAGTAGCTGCTTAGCCCCTCTCCTTCCTGGGATGTTGCTGTTTGCTGAGGTCTGCACAGTTCAGACCACCTGGAAGCCTCTCTCAGGCTCTCAGAGACGGTGGAGTTATACCTTTGACTCTCAGCTCGCAGCATTGCTAGGGAATGTACTTGGCTAAATTTGGAACTATGTGGTTGAATTTGTACCCCCTGGGCATATTTGCTTTGGTAACAGATACCACAGACTGGGTGCCTTAAAATAACAGAAGTTAATTGTTTCACAGTCCTGGAGACCACAAATCTAAAGCGCAGATGCGCAGGGCTGCGCTCCCTCTGGAGGCTCTAGGGGAGGCTCCTTCCTGCCCCTCCCAGCTCCTGGGGGCTCCAAGTGTCCCTGGGCTTGTGGCCGCATCACTGTACTCTCTGACTCTTTCCCCACGTGGCCTTCTCTGCGTCTGTGTCTCCTTATTAGTTCACCACTCATGTTGGACCGCCTTCAGGATGACCTCACCTTAATGTATATCTTTTTTTAAATTTCGTTTTTTAAAAAAGTGGAGCTGAGGTCTTGCTGTGTTGCCCAGGCTGGTCTCAAACTCCTGTGCTGGGATTACAGTGGTGGGCCACTGTGCCCAGCCTTTGTGTATATCTTAATTACATCTGCAAAGACCCTGTTTCCAAATAAGGTCCCATTCACAGGTACGAAGGATTAGGACGTCAACGTATCTTTTCCAGGGCACCCAATTCAACCCACACAAAGTGGGGAGAGGGGAGATTGGCTGTATTTAGGTGACCTGTGAAAGGCCGAGCTAGCTGCGCGGTGTTGCTCTTGCAGCACAGAGGAAGAACTGGGCTCAGATGGTGTCAGCTGGTAGTGTCTGAGATCATCCGTGAATCTACTCCCAGGAATGTGCTGCAGTGAGACACGGTCCTTCTCCTGTCACCCTCCTGACCCCATCCCATATACCCACGGACCCCAGGGGAAGGTACTCAGGGTTGATTGGTTTCTTTTCCCTTTTGTGAACGCGTGAAATTCCATGTCATGGTCCCTTTGTTTATTCCATACAGATCTCCTAAAGTGTTTTGAGTTCTAGCAAAATTTAAAAATATAACCAAAAGAAACTTAAATCCATGTTTCTCCTCTTTCTGGGCACTTCTTTACTATGAATGGGCTTCGTGATGGTAAACATGGTGGCCTGCTGTCTTCGCTTCTGTCTCTGCTGGCCACCTCCTTCCTTCCCTCCAGTCACAGGCAAGAGGGATTTAGGGTTCGCTGGGCCTGAGGAAGAGAGGAAAAGGCCATCTCTTTTCACAGTGAGAAATGTGTTTTCTGTTCTTTCTCATACCTCACTTTGTACATTTAAAAAAATTATTTATTTCTCTTTAGATTTTTGAACCAAGAGAGATATATTTATTATGTTTAAAATTTTTTTTTTGAGACAAAATCTCCCTCTGTTGCCCAGACCACAGTGCAGTGGTACAGTCTCAGCTCTCTGCAACCTCCTGCTCCCTGGTTCAAGACATTCTTGTGCCTTTGGAGTAGCTGGGATTACAGGTACCTGCCACCATGCCTGGCTAATTTTTTTGTATTTTTAGTAGAGGCTGGGGTCTTACTGTGTTGCCCAGGCTGATCTCAAACTCCTGGGCTCAAGCGATCCTCCCATGTTTGGCCTCCCAAAGCACTGGGATTACAGGTGTGAGCTACTGTGCCTGGCCTATTTATTTTCTAAATAGAGGCAGGGTCTCACTATGTTGCCCTGGCTGGTCTCAACCTCCTGGGCTCAAGCAATCCTCCTGCCTCGGCCTCTTGAGCAGTTGGGACTCCAGGTGCACGCTACCATGCCTGGCTAATTTTTGTATTTTTTCGTAGAGATAGGGGTCTCACCATGTTGCCCAGGCTGGTCCAAAATTCCTGGGCTCAAGCAGTCCTCTGACCTCAGCCTCCCAGTGTGCTGGGATTACAGGTGTGCACCACTGTGCCTGGCCTTATTTATTTTTTATTTATTTATTTTTGGAGACAGGGTTTCACTCTGTTGCCCAGACTGCAGTGCAGTGGCAACCATAGCTCACTGCAGCCTCAACCTCCTGGGCTCAAGCGGTCCTCCCACTTCAGCCTCCCCAGTAGCTGGGACTACAGGAGTGCACCATGACTCCTGGCTAATTTCTTTTAATAGGGATGAGATCTCTATGTTTTTGTAGACAAGGGGCTCTCGCTGTGTTGCCCAAGCTGGTCGAGAACTCCTGGCCTCAAGACATCCTCTTGCCTTGGCCTCCCAAAGTGCTGGGATTACAGTTGTGAGCTACGGTGCCTGGCTGTAGATTCCCCCCACCCCCCCAGCCGCCAGTTGTGAGTCTTCACTAACAAGGGAACCTTTCAGCATTTTCCATGGTCATGGTGATTCACCTAGTATGTTAGTTCTGCAGAGTCGTCTAAACATTCGGGATAAAGGCTCTCATTTTTTGGTGACCGTAATGTGTATGTGTATGTTTACAGTTACACATGCCTGTATTTGGATGGAGCTCAGAAGATGCCCATGGCATTTTTCTGGGAAAGTTGAAGTTTATGATGTTCGCTCGTTATTGGGAGTGTGGAGGTCATCTCTCTCCTTCTTCCCATCCCTCCAGACAGAAAGCTGGGATGTGGCCAGGTGCAGTGGCTCATGCCTGTACTCCTAGCACTTTGGGAGGCCGAGGTGGGTGGATCACTTGAGGTCAGGAGTTTGAGACCAGCCTGGCCAACATGGTGAAACCCTGTCACTACTAAAAATAAAAAATTAGCCAGGCGTGGTGGCGGGCACTGGTAATCCCAGCTACTTTGGAGGCTGAGGCAGGAGAACCGCTTGAACCCAGGAGGCAGAGGTTGCAGTGAACCGAGATTGCACCACTGCACTCCAGCCTGGGCGACAGAGTGAGACTCTGTAACAACAACAACAACAACAACAACAACAACAACAGGCCAGGATGTGTTTGTGTGTAAGTTGGACACAAGGGCTTGGGAAGGATGGATGGGGTAGGGGAGGAGGGGTAGATGGATGAGGGAATGCAGAGAGAGTGGCCACACTGTCAGAGGCTTTCAAAAAGCAGGAGGTTCCCCAGTGGGAGAGAGGAGACCTGAGTCCACCCCGCATTAATGTTTATAGATCAGAATTGCACACACAGAATGGCCCATAAATCTGATCCACCCTCCTCGTCTGGCACGTGGCTGGAGAAACAACTGTTTGAATGTTGGAGGAAAAGCCCACTGCGTTGCACCTGCTATAAAAGGGTGCGCCCACCTTAAAAGTAGCCACACCTTCCCGAGATTGTCATGGTCCTTCTAAGTCTCTGAAATGTATAGATCAGGTATATTTGGGAATCTGGGGATTTTTCTAAATTTGAGATGAGAATGGGTGCATGTCCTTTTTAATTATACCACACCCTCAGCAGAGTCTGGGCTGGATGTTGTTATCAAGACAAGAATCTTTCTGTAGTGAAATAGGTAGATATTCACCCCAAGGAGGATCAAGCCTGAATAGTCTCACGTTAGGCAAGGTCCAGTTTTGCGGCAAGGTGTGTTGATGAAGACACTTTGAGTATTCAGAGCCTTTAGCTTTAGCCACTGTGGGTAAGGGATTGTTGAACCCATACTTAAGCTTTCCCCTTAAAGCTTTGACTGTAATCTCCACATTGCAGCCATGCAAAAGAACAGAATTGTGCCCTTTGCAGCAACGTGGATGCAGCTGGAGGCTACTATCCTAAACAAATGTCATGCAAAAAATCGAGAGCCAGATATTGCATGTTCTCACTTATAAGTGGGATCTAAACACTGAGTACTTCGTGGACACAAAGATGGGAACAGTAAACACTGGGGATTCCAAAAAGGGGAAGGGAGGGAGTGGGGAAAAGACTGAAAAACTTCTATTGGAAACTGTTTACTACTTGGGCAACAGGATCATTAGAAGGCGAAACCTCAGCATCATGCAATATACCCACGTAACGAACCTGCACATGGACCCCCTGAATCTAAAATTAAAAGAAAAGACATAAACTCCACATCAGATTTCCGTCGTGCGTAACACTACTGCTTAGCTCGGAGAGAGATGGAGGGGATCTCTAGGGTGGGGAATGGACCACTTACCTTCAAGATCTCCCTTATCGGGAAGGAAAGATCTGACCTGCCTAGAAACACTTGAAAAGACTCTTTTTTTTTTATGTCTTATTAGGCAAAGCTGGGTCAGATGGCCACCCTTAGCTGCAGAGAAGGCTAAAAATAGACATTTTCTACTCAAGTGGGATAATGATAACTGGGGAATGTGTACTGGAGAGCCTGCCAACACCAAGCAGGGAAAAATCTACCAGCACCGTTAAATGTTGCCTTTGTTTCTGTGCACTCAAGCTGATAAACCTTAAACATGACAGCATGCCACTTCTGTCTGCTTTGAATAAGGTTGTTGACCGACATACTTCTGCAATCTGATTGTGGCGTTGGCGGGACTGACCATATCTCCCAGGGTAGCGCAAAGATGCGCTGCAGTGCATAAGTAACGTGTTTTGAGTTTTGTATGTTTATAATGCACACAGCTCAGAGAAAGCTTTAAAGAAGTCACAGAAGTGTAAAAAATCTGTCGAGTCATAGCTGTTGTTCTTAAAGTAGGCATGGAGAATTCTGTCTGTTGAGGGTCAAATACAAGTACTAAGAAGACAGAATGTTATGCGGTAAACACAGTCAAGTAATGAATGGGTTCCTTGGAGTGAGTGATAGAGAAAGATAAATAAGGAGGAAGGAACCAGATAGAGGAAGAAAAGTCAAGGACCATATTCATTGCATTATTAGAATTTTAGGGTGTGGCAAGAATTGAATGTTTCCCAGTATTCTGTATGTTCTGTTGGAAAGAAGAGCAACAGGAGACTAAAAGGTTACTCTGTTGCCCATTTCATAGGTCCGATCCCAGGCAAAGCTTGGGTTGGATGCCAGTGTTCTCGATTCCTAATTGTGTTTTATCCAATTGAAACATCAGTGGCCATAGTCAAACACCTAAACTGTATCAGTTCACAGCCCTCAAAGCCCTTCTCCCACTTCCTGTCTTTGACCTGATTTCACCTAATTTTGTCCACATCATGTTGTACTGTAATAAAACCTATTTTATTTTCAAATTAACTGAGAATATACTTTAAAAATGTGTTACTATTTCATTATTTGTTTACTTCTTTTTTTAAAGAAATATTTAACACCTGTCAGCTATTGACATTGTTTACTTCTTACACTTTTTATCTTGTAGTTCACTTTCTATTTCTGCCATAATAAAATATTCATTATCGGAAACTTCACTTAAAAAGCAAAGGTTACTTCTCCTCCTCCCTTCCCAGTCTGCCCTATAAGCTAGTAAATTCATCATTCATTAGCTTATATATTTTACAACATGGGGATTTTAGTTTACAGCAAATACTCTAAGTAAAATTGGTAGCTTAAGTACAATTTTTTCCTTTCATGTTACCATGTGCAATCAATGGCATTCCAGACTCTTGGAAGGAAATCCATTGTATGGTTGTGGTCTTTTTTTTTTCTTCTCAAATCAGTCAAAAATACCCAGTCACAATTTAAAAAATTATCCGCCCTTGGTGGTGCATGCCTGTAGTCCCAACTATTTGGGCTGAGGTGGGAGGATCACTTGAGCCTGGCAGGTCAAGGCTGCAGTGAGCTATTGATTGTGCCATTGCACTTCAGCCTGGGCAACAGAGAGAGACCCTGTCTCAAAAAAAAAAAAAAAAAAAAAAAAAAAGACAAAGCAATATAATGTGATCTACCCTCTAAGCAAATTTTCATATATAAATTTCACTATTGTATATGTGAGATATTTATATATAAAATTTCATCTATCAGTTCAGTATTGTTAACTATATGAACTAGGTGTATGGTGGATCTCCATGGTTTATTTATCTTGTTCAACTAAAACTTTGTATCCTTTGACAAATATATTTCCTCTTCCCCTTCAAGCCCTATCCTCTGATAACTACCTCTCTACTCTCTGCTTCTACGAGTTTGACTATTGTAGATTCTGCATTAGTCCATTCTCACGCTGCTAATAAAGACATACCTGAGACTGGTTAATGTATAAAGGGAAGAGGTTTAATGGACTCACAGTTCCACATGGCTGCGGAGGTTCCCACAGTCATGGCGGAAGGTAAAAGGAGGAACAAAGTCACGTCTTACATGGCAGCAGGCAAGAAGAGAGCGTGAGCAGGGAAACTCCCATTTATTAAAACATCTGATCTCGTGAGACTTATTCACTGTCAGGAGAACAGCATGGTAAAAACCCACCCCCATGATTCAGTTACCTCCCACCTGGTCTCTCCCACAACACGTGGGGATTATGGGAGCCACAATTCAAGATTAGACTTGGGTGGGGACACAGCCAAACCATGTCAGATTCCTTGTATAAGTGAGATCATGCGATATTTAATATTTGTTTTTCTGTGCCTAGCTTATTTCACTGAACAAAATGGCCTCCAGTTCCATTCATGTTGCTGCAAATGCCAGAGTTTCCTTCTTTTTTAGGGCTGAATGGTATTCCATCATGTATATGTACCATGTTTTCTTTATCCGTTTGCCCTTGGACGGACACTGAGGTTGTTTCCATGTCTTGGCTGTTGTGAATAGTGCTGCCATAAACATGGGAGTGCAGGTGTCTGGAAGATCCTGGTTCTCTTGGGTTTTGCAATCTAGCATAAAGCAGGCACAGGAGTATCAGCAAATGAATGGATAGGTAAATGGATCAATATTGATTAGTGAGATTTGCTCGTCAACAGATGTTGGTTCCTCAGAAGGATACGCTTCCAAACCATCCTTTCTCTGAATGTCAGTTTCTGAGAAGCCTCCTCTGCTGTTTGGGGTGGGTGTGATCACATAATACGGGAGGGCAGTTTTGTTTTAGTTGCTCATCTCTGTCTGCAGCTGTGAATGGGCTGTCTAAAAATATTGCTGAGGAATGACATGCATGTCAGTAAGGGGCTGCTGACGCTGGGATCAAAGTAGATCAAAGGCAATTTAGGGATACTCTAGAAATCCTGCATCAGTTGCAGTGGCTCATGCCTGTAGTCCCAGCACTTTGGGAGGCCGAAGCAGGAGGATCGCTTGAGCCCAGGAGTTCAAGGCTAGCCTGAGCAACGTAGTGTGACCCCCTCTCTACGAAAAGTACAAAAAGTAACCGGGTAGGCTGAGGCGGGAAGATTGCTTGAGCCCAGGAGGTAGAGGCTGCAGTGAACTGTGATGGCGCCACTGCACTCCAGCTTGGGCGACAGAGTAAACTCATTCGTTCCATTAACCCAAGAACATTTATGCTACGTGGCGAATATTTCAATATGTGTGTGAACACATGCACACCTTGTAGGATCAGTGTGTTACAGGAAGAGGAGGAGGATGAAGAGGAAGAAGAGGAGAAGGAGGAGGAGAAAGGAGGAGGAGGAACAAGCAAAGCTTGTTTAGAGATTTTGATTTTCTTTTATATCTCATTGACTATAAGATTTCTTTGTTTAGATGCACTCCAGTGGGAGGAAGAGGAGGGAGAGGAGGAGGAGATGGAGGAGGAGGAAGAAGTGGAAAAGAAAAGGAAGTAGAGGAGAAGGAAGAGGTGAAAGAGAAGGGGGAGAAGATTGAGGAAGAGAAAAAAGAGAAGGAAGAGATGGAGGAGGGGAAGGAGGAGAAGAGAGTGTTTGGATTGAAAATGTCCCAGCAGAATACAGTAGAGCTGTTGGTTTTCTTTTATATTTGTAGTGGTTGCAGTTGTTGTTGTTTTTTTTCTGTTTGTGGGCACCTATATAGCACTTCATCCCAACCCATGGCAGATTGTAGAATACGGACTCCGTACTTTGAGCAAGCCTTAATGTGCGTTAAGGAAACAGCCGTGTTGAGGAGGGCTGTGTGTTTTACACCCTGTCTGTATTTCAGATAAAACCAGAGAGCCTGAAGAGAAAAAGGCGTGTTATATAACTACATTTACTATTACTCTAATGCTTCTCCATGTGGGTGTGTGGGGTGTGTGGGCGTGCTCTCTGCAAAGACTGGTCTGCAGAAATTATGGCCAGTTTGTCCCCAAATTGAGGAACCATTCAGAGGCAGATGTCTCTCTCTGTCTCCCTCTCTCTCCCTCTCTCTCTCTGCAATTTCTGTATTCAGTGGGAAATTCCAGGTGAGCGCCTCTCACTAAATGCCATCAGCCCACGTGTGCCATGACATTAAGTCTCTGAAAGTTTCACTTGGGGTCTGTGTTTGCTGTCCTGGTGCAGCCCCCCACTGATTGCATGGCTGCGGTGGTTTTTCCCTTTGTCAGGAGACTTAATGGCCTCTGTCGATTTCTTCTCTCTCCAGGCACTGGGACGTTCGGGCGGGTGCACCTGGTGAAGGAGAAGACAGCCAAGCATTTCTTCGCCCTCAAGGTGATGAGTATTCCCGACGTCATCCGTCTGAAGCAGGAGCAGCACGTACACAATGAGAAGTCTGTCCTGAAGGAAGTCAGCCACCCGTTCCTCATCAGGCTGTGAGTCCCCTCCTGAGGCCTCTCCCCACACACTCTCCCTAGACCCCTGTGTGTCTCTTATAAGAAGCTGGGTGGGCCGAGACCATGGCCTGCATGCAAAGCCTTAGGCCACAGCAGTCTCCACCTGTCAGGTCTTATCAGCCTCTGATCTCAGAGCTGGAATACCTCCAGGGCTCCTGACCTCCATGGCTGACCAGGTCCAAAAAGAAATGCTCTGTGTTCAGAAGTCCATGCCCAAGGCCCCTTGCTCCTCTCCTGAGTGAGCCAAGTATCTCTGCCTGGAAAAGGATGCAAGAATCTTTGTCTCCTCACCTCCTTGGGTTCTGCATCTGTAGCTCTTGGCAGAACTGGTTAAGTTGGTTTTTAAGGGACCACAGTCACGTGGATGGGGCTGGGCTTCAGGTTTCGTTGGGTTTCTAGTTGACTGTGGATGAGAGATATCCCATTTAGATGCAGCCCACACACTTCCAGCTGATGGTACACAACGATCTTATGTCCTAGGGTAGGTGTGTTAGTCCATTCAGGCTGCTATAACAAAGGATCTTAGACTCGGTAATTTACAAATGACAGACATTTGCCTCATGGTTCTGGAGGCTGGAAAGTCCAAGATCAAGACATGGTGGATTCAGTGTCTGGTGGGGACCTGCGTCCTGGTTGATAGATGGCGCCTTTTCGCTGTGTCCTCACATGGTGGAAGGGGTGAGGGATCTCTCTGGGGTCCCTTCTATAAGGGCACTCGTCCCATTCATGAGACTCCACCCTCATGACCTCCCAAAGGACACACCACCTAACACCATCACCTTGGGGGTGAGGATCCAACAGAGGGATTTGGGAGGACACAAGATATTCAGACCATTCCAGCAGGGTAATTCCATTTCCACCCAGGTGCCTTAGACGAGGATGTCCTGCGTGTCTCTCCTTTCCCTCCATGGGTGCCTTCCATCCAATTCCCACGTCTTCCCTCCGCTATCTTGCTACCATGCCTCTCCTGTCCACCTATCCATCTTCTGCTTTATCTGGGTCCCATCTCTCTGCCCTGATTTTCTGTACTGGCTTCCCTCCTACCTGGTCTTTCTCTCCCAGCCTTGCTCCCCTTGAAGACATTCCTCACTTTATAGCCTCACTGGTCCTCCCAGGTACCTCTGCAATGACCTGCCTCTCTCCTTTCATCCTCAGGGAACTCCTGAAGTGTCCCATATAAAGCCCCTGCAATGCAGCATCCTCCTACCAGTATCCTCATGGACTGGCCTCCTGCCACCACCTCCCTGCAGGAGAAGGTAGAAGGTGCTGTTCACACGCTCATTCCGGGTGTTCTCCCAGGCCACCCTTCTTTGACAGGCCTCCTTCTTTGCTCTCATCATTGTCCTTCACTTCCCCTATCTAAGAAACACCTACCTGTTTTCCCTCATTCACCTGCTGTCCCCGGGACACAGGGTGCCTCCCATCATGTTCTCGAAGCACCTCGTGTGTACTGGAACAAGTGCCTTCTCCTCTAGACCCAATGCTGCCTGAGCTCCGAACAAAATCATATGCAGAGGATGCACGCGGTGGCTCACACCTGTAATCCCAGCACTTTGGGAGGCTGAGGCAGGTGGATCACCTGAGGTCAGGAGTTCCAGACCAGCCTGGCCAACATGGCGAAACCCCGTCTCTACTAAAAATACAAAAATTAGCCGGGTGTGGTGGTGCACACCTGTAGTCCCAGCTACTCGGGAGGCAGAGGCAGGAGAATTGCTTGAATCCAGGAGGCTGACGTTGCAGTGAGCCGAGATCGTGCCACTGCACCCCAGCCTGGGCGACAAGAGTGAGACTCTGTCTCAAAAAAAAAAACAAAAGAGTTCTTTTGAAGGCTGGGCTTGTGGGTGGGACCCTTCCCTTTCTCGTTTGCTTCGTTGCATCTTTCTGTGGCTTGCAGGTGTCCTAAGCGTGATATTGTGGGGTGTGCCTGAAAGCTTGGGTGAGGGGCTCCAGTTCTGGGGATTCCACCCTGTTGATGGTCGAATTGTGCCTCCTGAAAAGATAGTTGAAATCCTCACCTCTGGCTCCTGTGAATGGAATTGGAATGCTATTTGGACATAGGGTCTTTGCAGATGTAATTAAAATGCAAGTGGCCAGGCACAGTAGCTCATGCCTGTAACGGTAGCACTTTGGGAGGCTGAGGTAGAAGGACCACTTGAGCCCAGGAGTTTGAGACCAGCCTGGGCAACATAGCAAGACTCAGTTTCTACAGAAAATTAAACAATTAGTCAGGTGTGGTGGTGCATACCTGTGCTCCCAGCTACTGGGAAGGATGAGGCAAGAGGATTGCTTAAGGCCAGGAGCTCGAGGCTGCATTGAGCTGTGATGGCACCACTGCACTCAAGACCCTGTTTGTAAAAACAAAACAAAAAAATTACAAATGAAATGCGAGTAGGATGGGCTGATGCTGCTGTACGGTGTGCTTTTAACCTTGTGTGACTGGTGTCCTTACGAGAAAAGGAAGGAGACGCAGACACAGAGACGGCCGAACACCGAGAGGAGGACACCTTGTGAGGATAGAGTTAGAGGTTGGAGGAATGGTGCATCTCCAAGCCAGGGGACCCCAAGGATTGCCGGCTACTCCCAGAACCTGGGAGAGAGGCCAGGGACAGATTCTCCATCAGAGCCTGCAGAAGGACCAACCCCACCAACACCATCGTGCTGAACTTTGGATCTGGGGCTGCAAAGTCATGAGAGGATACCTGTCTTTCTTTCTTCCTTTCCTTGTCCTTTTTTTTTTTTTTTTTTGAGACAGAGTCTTGCCCTGTCACCCAGGCTGAAGTGCAGTGGCACAATCTCGGCTCACTGCAGCCTCCGCCTCCCAAGTTCCAGCGATTCTCCTGCCTCAGCCTCCCGAGTAGCTGGAACTACAGGCATGCGCCACAATGCCCAACTCACTTTTGTATTTTTAGTGGAGATGGGGTTTCACTCTTCTTTCTTTCTCTTTTCTCTTCTTTTTTTCTTTTCTTCCCTCCCTCCTCCCTCCCTTCTCTCTCTGTCTCTTTCTCTCTCTTCTCCTCTCCTCTCTTCTTTCTCTCTTTCCTTTTCTCTCTCTTTCTCTCTTTCCCTCCCATCCTCCCTTCCTTTCTTCCTTTCTTCATTTCTCTTTCTTTCTTGACTGGGTCTCACTCCTTCTTGCCCAGGCTGGAATTCAGTGGCACAATCATGGCCCACTGCAGCCTCTACCGCCTCCCAACTAGCTGAGACTACAGGTATATGCCACCATGCCTGACTAACTTTTAAAAGTTTTTGTAGGATGAGGTCTTGCTGTGTTGCCCAGGCTGGTCTCAAACTCCTGGCCTGAAGCAATCCCCCGGCCTCAGCCTCCCAAAGTGCTGGGATTGCAGGTGTCAGCCACTGCACCTGGACTGAGAAGGCATGTCTGTTGTCTGCCGCGTCCCCCCGCCCCAACCCCCAGTTTGTGGTACTTTGTTAATGATAGCCCTCAGGAACTCACAGCCCCTGCGCCTCCTGGAGCAGGAGAGCAGCCGAGACGATGGGCTCCTGAGTACTCTACAGTTTAGAAACCTAAAATCCCACAGAAGCACCGCATGGACATGGGAGTGGCCGGAGTATACAAGTGAGAGAATTCCCCAGGATGGAATTCTTGAGCTCCCGCAAGTTAAAAAATAGGGAGGAGCTTGCAGAACAGAGCTTTAGTTAGATAGTTCTCCTTTCTTCAAGCCAGGATAGCTCAAGACTGTTTTCCTTGGCAGATAAGGTGGATTCCTGTGGGACATGGATTCTGATTTTGATATTCCCTGCTTTCAATTAAGGAACAAAGTCGTTTATATTTCTTAAGTCTTATAGAAAGCCCTAGAGACTTTAGAAATTCTATCCGAAGTTACCTATGCTGGTTTATTTTTATCTTTTATATAAAAAAGTATATATATATAGATTTACATTTAGAGACGGGTTTTGCTCTGTGGCCCATCTTGGAATGCAGCGGTGCAATCACGGCTCACTGCAGCCCCAACCTCCCGGGCTTAAGCCATCCTCCTGCCTCAGCCTCCAGAGTAGCCGGGACTACAGGCACCCACCACTACACCGTGCTAATGTTTTTATTTATTTTTAATTTTTAAAAAACATATGTATATATTTTTCACAACCTCTTTGGTGAAGATAATGTTTTTGTTTTTTTTCGATGAACAGGGTCTTGCTATGTTGCCCAGGCTGGTCTTGAACTTTAGGCTCAAGCAATCCACTTGCCTTGGCCTCCTGGCATGCTGGGATTACAGGTGTGCACCACCACACCTACCTCATTTTAAAATTTTCTGTAGAGATGGGATCTTACTTTGCTGCCCAGGCTGGTCTCAAACTCCTGGGCTCAAATGATCTTGCCACCTCTGCCTCCCAACATGCTGAGATTACAGATGCGAGCCACCATGCCTGGCCTATTTCTAACTTTTAAGGAATGAAATTTCTCTGCACCATGACAGCTTTTGAAGAGGACATTTTGGATGCTTCATGGGTTGTCCTTTGCCCATACAGCTCACCGGCTCCTCTGAGTGCTGGTTACAGTCGAATGTGAGCTGTTATTTGTATGTCAGGTCCGCCTGGTGGTGTTGCCAAAAAGCATGAATTTTTCCTCATTTAAAGTCTACACGGAATTTAAGGCCACTTTTGATATTATTCTCAGGAGGATTTTATTCAGTGTTTTGGGAAGACATGGCAGGAGCTCATTTCAGAATTCTCTGATTTGGGGCCGAGCTCAGTGGCTCACACCTGTAATTCCTGCGTTTTTGGAGGCCAAGGCGGGAGGATCACTTGAGACCAGGAGTTCCGGAGCAGCCTGGGCAAAATAGTGAGATCTCGTCTCTTAAGAAAAAAAATTAAAAAGAAAATTCTAGCCTGGCCAATATGGGGAAACCCTGTCTCTACTACAAATACAAAAATTAGCTGGGCGTGGTGGTGCACGTCTGTAACCCAGCTACTTGGGAGGCTGGGGCACTAGAATCTCTTGAGCCTGGGAGGCAGAGCTTGCAGTGAGCCAAGATCATGCCACTACACTCCAGCCTGGGTGACAGAGCAAGACTTTATCTAAAAAAAAAAATAAAAAATAAAAATAAATAAATAAATACATTTCTTTGATTTTGAAATAATGCAGAAAACAAGGCAAGCCCTGAAGTCCACGGCTCTCGTGAAAAGTTTTGGATCTAGGGAAGTGATTGTCAACAATGAGCCTTTAAAGACTTAATGGTGATAGCAATTTACAGGTAACTTTTCCCAAAAAATTACAGAAACTGAGTTTGCCACTTGGGCATGTTGACTCACATTTATAATCCCAGCATTTTAGGAAGCTGAGGTGGGAGTGTCCCTTGCGCCCAGGAGTTTGAGAACAGCCTGGGCAACATGGCAAGACCCTGTCTCTACAAAAAGTACAAAATTAGCTGGGTGTGGTGGGGGTGCCTGTAGTTCTTGCTACTCAGGAGGCTGAGGTGGGGGATCTCTTGAACCTGGGAGGTGGAGACTGTAGGGAGCCAAGATTGTGCCACTGCACTCCAGCCTGGGGGACAGAGCAAGACCCTGTCTCAAAAAAGAATCTGAAAAACAATGTGGACTTGGAGGGGGTGATGTAACTTAGCCCATGAGACCTCCCTAGTGACTTGCTGAGAATTGATCTTTCAGTGCCCTGCAGTATTATGATAACCTGCTACAGCATTTTGCTTTTTCTGTGCATTAACACTTTAGGGACCAAGTGGCTTTAAGAACTGGATTAAAGTTCATCCAGTGCATTCAGACACTTGGCATTCCCTGTACATAACACGAGAGAGCACGCTGGGTCTGGCCAGCCCCATGGATAAGATGCTGGAGGGTGTCCAGCGTTGCATGCTGAGGAGCATGTCTTAGAGGAGAATCCTAGATCCTCTGTGAAGAATGAATTTCATCCTCCCAGCTGTGCAGCTTCTCTTCTAAATGTAAGTTGCCTTGCTCAACATCTGCTTCCCATACTGGCAGTTTTAGGCCTTGGACTTCTTGATGAAAGTATAAAACAAGGACTTTCAGTGGAGCTGCCTCACATTTATGGCTGCAGGAGTCTGTGGGGTGGGGCCATCCTGCACACCTCAGGGTGTTGCGGAGTGTCCCTGGGCTCCACCCACCACGGGCCAGGAGCAGCAACCTCAGTTATGAAAAGCAGAAATGTCTCCATACATAACCAAGTGTTCCTTCAGGGAGGGAGGGCAAAGTTTTCTCCACTAGTGAACCACTGTGATAGACAGATGACCGACAGAGAGAGATGATAGATACGATAGGTAGGTGTATGTTGAGATGGATAGGTGATAGCTAATAGATATTAAGATAGGTGTAAATGATGGGTGATTGGTAGGTGAGTAGATAGATGATGGGTAGCTAATAGATGATATTAAGATAGGTGATAGATAATAGATACTAATATATACAGCTATAGATGATAGATGATATTGAGGTGGGTAGGTGATTGATTGATAGATTAATGACCGATTGCATATAGGCAGAGCTCTCATGCTAAAAGAGAGTTTCTCAACCTCAGCAGTGCTGACACACGGGGCGGGATCATGGAGGACTCTGGTGGGGCATCCTGTGCACTGCAGGGTGTTGAGCAGCGTCCCTGGACTCCACCCAGCAGATGCCAAGAGCACCCATCCCGTCTGTGACGAGTATCTAAAGATGTCTCTAGATATTGCTAAGTTCCCCCTATGGGGGGACAGAAAGTTATCCCCAGTTGTGAACCACTGTGACAGATAGTTGATAGATGGATGGATGGATGGATGGATGGAGATCAATATTGAGACAGATATTTGATAGATGACAGATATTGAGGTAGATGATAGCTATAGATGATAGGTGGTTGATAGATATTGAGATAAGTGATTGATAGATGATAGCTATAGATGATAGCTGATAGATAGATAGCTGGTAGCTATAGATGGTAGATGGTTGATAGATATTGAGATAGATAGGTGATTGATTGATAGATTGATGATAGAACGTATTAGTAGAGTTTCTCAACCTCAGCACTGCTGACATTTGGGGCTGGAGGATTCTCTGTGGTGGGACCGCCCTGTGCACTGTAGGGTGCTGAGCAGTGTCTCTGGGCTCCACCCACCAGATGCCTCTAGCACCCCCACTCCAGTGTGACAGCCAAAGATGTCTCCAGACATTGTCCAGTGTTTATTGCGGGGAGCGGAATCAGCCCCGTTGACACCCACTGTAGCGGATGCACAGACAGATAACTACCTGTGCGTGTGGAGTCCCTTTCTCCCTTTTCTGCCCCAGCGCCTGAGCCTGCAGCCCCACTCTTCTGTATGATTGATTGGCTTATGGGCCAAACAGTGCTTCCAGTGCCATATTATCTATGGCACAGCAGCTGAGCCAAGCCAGTGGGTTTGGTCTGTGGTTGCAGGGCTTAGCCAGCTTCTTCTACAGAACTTGGAAGGCAAGAGGTCTCTCCACTCCGGGCCACATCCTTCTAGTTCCTGGATGACCGCTCGTTTCTCCATGGAGAGGAGTTCATGCCAGGACCTCTTCTTCGGGGAGAGTGGATGCATCTCTTGGAAACATCTTTTTTTAAAGTCTGCGGACTTGAGTGTGGTCCCCACTGTCATTGGTACTTGTTGGGGATAGGAGTAAAATCATTCCTTTGTTTTCCTGAGAGTTCAGGAAGAAAGAACACCATGTTCTCTCCTTTTATTTATTTATTTATTTTGCTGTCTATTTGAATTTTAAAAGCAAAAATCTAGAAATAGTGCTTCTTGCTCTGTCATCACTGCCTGCAAAGCACAGAGACCAGAGTGAAGGCAGGCATCTCCTGGGTCTTCTCTTCCTCTTCTTTGTCCAAAAATGATACATTGCATGTTTAGTATTTGGGGCAAAGCAGATGCTTCAAAAAGGGAGGCTTATTTTATTATCTATATTTTTCTTTTTTATTATTTTTTACCTTTATTCCCTTTTTCTATGTATGAAAAGGGAGGTTTAAATTCTTGCAAGAGAATGCAATTGTGTCTTCTGAATAGAGTTTTCTGTTTGATGCCAAGCCTTCCAGTGCCTTGGTCTGAGGAGAACTGCGTAGGGTGAGAAGAGTCCCAGTGATACGTGGAAAAGGGGCCTTACCAGCTTTGGAGGGCAAGAGGTAGGGGGTGAAGATGCAGTGGACACCTAAGGAGAATTTTGCAGGAGGAGTAGGGGTTTATTGGCTGAAAGGGGTGGGTGGTGGAAAATCATTCTAGACAGGGAGTGACACGGAAGCCATGGGTCGCTACGGGGCAGGAGGGACATGGGGAGAAACTCAAATCTGAGTTCAGCCAGGAGGTGGACACAGGAATGCAGTGAGCTTAGATGTGTAGGAGACTGCCATGGGGACTGGGGTATGAGGAAGGACCGGCTCTGGCTCAGCTGTGCATTTGGGCTGCTGGACAGTGAGAAAATCCAAGGAGAGAGAGTGCATTCCAATTTGGGAAACTTTGAGGGCAAAACATCTGCAGCAACTGTCTCAGAAGAGAGCCTGAGGCAGGGTCCTTGGAGGGAGGAAGCCACAGGTGGATGGAGCCACCAAGGGCTGCTAGGTCACCTTGGTTAAGGGCTAGTTGCAGTGCAGCCAGGTCGGAAAATAGAGCCGTTCCGGAGCCTCGCGTGGCGTAGAGAGATGTTGGAGGAGATGGGATGATGATGGCTCATTTTCTTCTTCTCACCACAAAAGCCCAGCTTTATGGCAGCCTCTGGAGAGAGGAGGACCAACTTCTACGTTAGCCATCTCCAAATTATTGAGGCTGATTTGCCTGTTCATAAAAACAAAAACAAAAGCAAAAAAATCCCTTCGAGGAGAAGCCATCCCTGCAGACCCTGCAAGTAAAAGACAGCAGATCAGCTTCGCGGATGGACAATTGCTGCTCTCAGCTAAAGATGAGGACAGAGCTGCTCAGCCGAGGTCACTGGAGAGGAGGGGAGGGGACGACATTGACTCTTTCTTCATGTTGACTTTTTCCCCCATTGGTAGATTCATAGATTGCTCTCTATGCTGGAAGACATTCTTTAAAATTTAATTTTTTTATTTTGTTAACATATATCACGTAACGGTTTACCATTTTAACTTCCTTTTTTTTTTTTTTTTAAAGAAATAAGGTCTTGCTCTGTTGCCCAGGCTGCAGTGTGCTGGTGCAATCATGGCCCACTGCAGCCTCAATCTCCTGGGCTCAGGTGATCCTCCTGCCTCAGCCTCCCAAGTAGCTGGGACTACAGGTGCGCACTACCACGCCTGGCTAATTTTTTAATTTTTGGTAGAGACAGGGTCTTGCTGTGTTGCACAGGCTGATCTCCAACTACCAGGCTCAGGCAGTCCTCCTACCTCAGGCTCCCAAGTTGAGCTGGGACTACAGGCACATGCCACCATGCCCAGTTAATATTTTAATTTTTGGCAGACATGTGATCTTGCTTTGTTGCCCAGGCTGTTCTCAAACTCCCTACCTCACTCAATCCTCCTGCCTTGGCCTCTCAAAGTGCTGAGATTACAGGCATGAGCGTCCATGCCCAGCCTCATTTTAACCATTTTTAAAATGTACAGTTCACGGCTGGGCGTGGTGGCTCACACCTGTAATCCCAGCACTTTGGGAGGCTGAGGCGGGTGGATCACGAGGTCAGGAGATCGAGACCATCCTGGCTAACACGGTGAAACTCCGTCTCTACTAAAAATACAAAAAAATTAGCCGGGCATGGTGGCAGGCGCCTGTAGTCCCAGCTACTTGGGAGGCTGAGGCAGGAGAATGGCATGAACCCGGGAGGCGGAGTTTGCAGTGGGCCAAGATTGCACCACTGCACTCCAGCCTGGGCAACAGAGTGAGACTCTCTCTCAAAAAAAAAAAAAAAAAAAAAAAAAGTACAGTTCACTACTCGGGAGGCTGAAGCAGGAGGATCACTTCAACCCGGGAGGTGGAGATTGCAGTAAGCTGAGATTGTGTCACTGCACTCTATCCTGCGCAATAGAGTAAGACTCTGTTTCAAAACAAAAAACAAAACACAATTTAGTGGCATGGAGCACATTTATGTTTCTGTGCAACCGCCACCCCATCCCCATCCCTATCCCCATCCCCATCCCCATCCCCATCCATCTCCAGAACTCCTTTTCATCTTCCCCAACTGAAACTCTGTCCTCGTGAAATACGCCCTATTGCCCTTCCCTCCAGCCCTGCCCTGGCAACCTCGCTCGTACTCTCTGCTCTGTGAATTTGGTGATTCTAGGAACCTTATATGGGCAGAATCATACGGCATTTGTCCTTTCGTGACTGGCTTCTTTCAGTTACTGTAATGTCCTTCAGATTCCCCCGTCCTGTAGAAAGGAATTTCCCTCCTCCCTAAGCCCGAGTACTATTCCATCGTATAGAGGATACAGCGTGTTGTGTTTACCCATTCATTCATCCATGGACACTGGAGTGCCTTCTACCTCTTGGCTGTAGTGAATAATGCTGCTATGAACAAGGTTCGGCAAGTATCTGTTCCAGTGCCTGCTTTCAGCTGCTTGAATACATTGTTTTAATTTATTATTATTATTTTTTTGAGATGGAGTCTCGCTCTGTCACCCAGGCTGGAGTGCAGTGGTGTGATCTTGGGTCACTGCAACCTCTGCCTCCTGGGTTCAAGCGATTCTTCCACCTCACCCTCCTGAGTAGCTGGGATTACAGGCATGCACCAGCACCCCCAGCTAATGTTGTATTTTTAGTAAATATGGGCTTTCACCTTGTTGACCGGGCTGATCTGGAATTCCTGACCTCAGGTGATCTACCGGCCTGGGCCTCCCAAAGTGCGGGGATTACAGGCGTGAGCTACCATGCCTGGCCCCTCGAATACATTTTTAGTATTATAATTAGATGCCTTTCCCACTGATACAGGGCACCTGTGTGGTGTTTTTAGTTATGTATTTTTTTTTTTGAGGCTTGCCTCAAGTTTTCCTTTCTTCCATTCACCCTCCCTCATTGCCAGGTAACTATTTCACAGCCTGGTATGGATCCTTCTGTACTTTTCTTTGTGTTAAAAGTACACAAGCATGCACACAACACAAGCACACACGTGCACGTGCACACACACATGCACGCGCACATATATGCATGCACACACACGCGCGCACGCGCTCCATGCAGTTTTGGCCTCATGCCACTAGAGTATGCATCATTTTTGTCTCTTGTTTTCTTGGAGATCCCTCTGGGGTATTTTGAGGAGGAGAAGTTGTGTTATTATTGTGTTGTTAATTTTTAGACATTCAGCGATACACGTGGAGGTTTGGTACATGGATGTATTGTGTTGCGATGAGCTTTGGGCTTCTAGTGTACACCTTACCCGAATAGTGAACACTTTACCCGATAGGTAATTTCTTAGCCCTCAACCCCTTCCCAGCCTTCCCCTTTTGGGAGTCCCCGTATCTCTTATTTCCATATCTATGTGCATGTGGACCCACTGTTGCGCTCCCACTTGTGAGCGAGACTCTGCGGTATTGGACTTTCTATGTCTCAGTATTTTACTTAGGATAGTGCTTTCTAGTTCCATCCCTGTCGTTGCAAAAGACATGATTTTATTTTTTATGGCGGTGTTGATATACTACATTTTCTGTGGCTTTTATTTACTAAATTTTCTTTATCCAGTCATCTATTGGAATGGCTGTTATAAAAACTCAAAAAAATCCAGGCATGGTGGCCCACGCCTATAATCCCAGCACTTTGAGAGACCCAGGCAGGAGGATCGCTTGAGCTCAGGAGTTTTAGACCAGCCTGGGCAACATAATGAGACCCTGTCTCTACAAAAAGCTCAAAGAAATAGCAAGGGATGGTGTTGCATGCCTGCAATCACAGTTCTTCAGGAGGCTGAGGTGGGAGAATTGCTTGAGCTCAGGAGTTGAAGGCTGCACTGACCTATGATTGCACCACTGCACTCCAGCCTGTGCAACAACAGAGTGAGACCCTATCTAGGAAAAAAACAAAAAAGTAAGAAAACAACAGATGTCGGTGTGGAAGTGGAGGAAAGGGGCCGCGGATGCACTGCTGGTGCGGAGATGGTCTTCCAGTGCATGCAGCAGGGGAGGTGACCTCACTTCTCCTCGAGAGGAGCTCAGCTGTGCAAGGCAGAGTTGCAGAGGATGGGAGGGTGGATGTGACCCTAGGAGCAAGGCTGTGTGCCTGTGGGCATGTACTTCCCGGTGACGTTTCCTTGGACCCCGCAGTGGGAAACAGGAGCCCCTCTGCCCTCTCATTCCTCTTGCTCTGTATTTGCATTCGCTGTTTTGCTGGTCTCAAGATTCCCAAGTGCTGCTGCCAGCCCACGCCTTCAGCCTGCCAAGCTACACGTGTGTGCCCACTTGACCACTCTCTGAGCCTTCTGCTCAGATGCCTCTCACCAAAAATGAGTTCCTGCTCTTCCTCCTTGCCCCTCAGCTGCAGTCAGTTCCTCATTTGCACTTCCCCATTTCATAAGTGGTCCTTCCAGCTCTTGGGGCTCACCCAGGAACCATTTTTTATTCCTTTTCTTTGATTCTGCATTCACTGTAATCCTGAGTCCTGCCCTTTTAACCTTTTTTTTTTTTTTTTTTTTTTTTAAGAGATGTGGTCTTGCTGTCTCATCCAGGCTGGAGTGCAATGGTGCAATCGTGGCTCACTGCATCCTTGACCTCTTGGGCTCAAGAGATCCTCCCACCTCAGCCTCCCAAGTAGCCGGGACCACAAGTGCACACCACTATGTCCAGCTAATTGAATTTTTTTTTTTTTGTAGGGACAGGATCTCACTGTGTTGCTCAGGCTGGTCTCAAACTTGTAGTTTCAAGTGATTCTCCTGCCTCAGCCTCCTAAGTAGCTGGGATTATAGGTGCACACCACCATGCCTTGCCCCTTTCCAATTCTAAAACACATCTCCAGAGCCCATCCACATCGATGATGTCTTCACAGAAGCCGCCATAGCTTATCTAAATTCCCTCCCCTTCTCTCCATTGATCTCCGATCTCTGCTGAACTCACCCCTTCCTGCCGTATCAGCCCAAACCTTTCTGATGTGAAAATAGGCAGGGCGTAGTGGCTCATGCCTGTAATCTCAGCACTGTCAGAGGCTGAGGTGAGAGGATTGCTTGAGGCCAGGAGTTTGAGACCAACCTGGGCATCTTAGTGAGACCCCATCTCTAATTTTTTTTTTTTTTTTTTTTTTTTTTTTAAAAGACAGGGCCTTTCTCTGTTGCCCAGGATGGAGTGCAGTGGTGCCATCATAGTTCACTGCAGCCTCATTCTCCTGGGCCCAAGTTATCCTCCCCCCTCAGCCTCCCAGGTAGCTGGGACTATAGGCCTGCACCACCAAGCCTGGCTAATTTTTAAATTTTGGGGGTCTTGCTATGTTGCCCAGGCTGATCTTGAACTCCTGGGCACAAGTGATTCTGCTACCTCTGTCTCTCAAGTAGATAGGAGTACAGGTGCACATCACCATGCCCACCTAATTTTTAATTTTTTTTTTTTTTTTTTTTTTTTTTTTTTTTTTTTGAGACGGAGTCTCGCTCTGTCCCCCAAGCTGGAGTGTAGTGGTGTGATCTCGGCTCACTGCAAGCTCCACCTCCCAGGTTCACGCCATTCTCCTGCCTCAAGTAGCTGGGACTACAGGCGCCCGCCACCACACCCGGCTAATACTTTGTATTTTTAGTAGAGATGGGGTTTCATCATGTTAGCCAGGATGGTCTCGATCTCCTGACCTCGTGATCCACCTACCTCAGCCTCCCAAAGTGCTGGGATTACAGGCATGAGCCACCGCGCCCGGCCCTAATTTTTAATTTTTTTGTAGAGATGTGATCTTGCTTTGTTGCCTAGGCTGGTCTTGAGCTCCTGGGCTCAAGCGATCTGCCACCTTGGCCCCGCAAAGTGCCAGAATTACAGACATGAGCCACCGCACCTGGCCTCCAGCTTTCTTTTATGTCCCTCCCCAATCTTCCTTTGGCTTTCAGCTGTCGGGACAGAGATGTCCCCTGCCTCCCTGTCCCCACCTTCTACCTGGTCTTGCAAGACCCCTTCCAGCCATCCTTCCAAGTTTACTATGTAATGTCTGTTCCCCATCAAGCCTGCAAAGCTCATGACAGTCACAAGATCTGCCGTTCCTGATACTATGTACTGAGAACATTGCTTGGCACATAAGGGGCCCTTGTCCAAAACATCTGGAAACCAATAAAGAATGTGGCTGGTGAGTTACTGATTAATGTGTTGATGAATTCATTGATTCCTAGGCTAGTACGTACAGTAAGGGTTAGATCTTGAACATGCTTCTCATATCCATTGTGATAAACCCTCTTATCTTCTATCGCTTTTGAACTTTTATAGACTTGATGTCGGGGCAGAGTCCCGCAGTTAACTGGAATCACTGAACCGATGCATTGGTTTCTAATTTTCTAAATGCAGATTTGAAATCACCTGTGGTCACTAAACTCGACGAGTCAGTATCTCTTTGAACCTTTTGTTCCTTATCTTTAGTGATACCCAGCTCTGTACAAATTCTGTCCACGTAAGCAAAGTCTTTTTTTTTTTTTTTTTTTTCCCAGCTAGGGTCTGGCTCTGTCACTGAGGCTGGAGTGCAGAGGTTCAGTCATAGCTTCAACTCCTGGGCTCAGGCTGTTCTCCCGCCTCAGCCTGTTAAGTACCTGGGACTACAGGCCTGCACAACCACACCTGGCTAATCTTTTTATTTTTTGTAGAGACAGAGTCTCCCTATGTTGCCCAGGCTAGTCTCAAACTCTTGGTCTCAAGTGATCCTCCTGCCTCAGTCTCCCAAAGTGCTGGGATTACAGGTGTGAGCCACCACACTCGCCTGCAAAGTCTTACTGATAAAAGATTTGAAGGAAGGATGTGTCAGAGAACTTCTTTTTTCTTATAATATTTACTTAATCTTATTGATTTGGGGAAGGGCAAGAGAATCCCAGTTATCTAGATTTTTCTTTTTCTTAAAGGAATATGTTTTTACTTGCTACTCTCTTTGTAAACTGTTACTTCTTAAAGATGCTGAAGGGTGATCCTGCATTAGTGTATAGGTAAAATGATGTGTCCGTTTCATATATACTGATTAGGTGACTTTATTAAGCCTTGTGGTTTGTTGATGTTGATTTTACTGAGACACTTGTGGAACAGATGTATTTTCATACAACCTTACACATCTCAGTAGTTTTCCCTATTCACGCAGTAACTTTTTCTCCCCTGCTTTCCCTCCTCCTCACCCCACTTCTCCCCTCCCGTCCTTTCCTCTTCCCTTCCCTCCTCTTCTCGTTTGATACAAAGCCCTAACTCTCTTCCTCTACAGATCATCCTACCCATAGTTGAAATTGCAACTTCCCCTGCAAGCCAGGTGACCGAACCTGAGATCTTTGTATTGTCAGTGCTTGCATATTCTACATGCCTGTGTAATCCTCAAAGTTCTTTCATTCCTTGCTTCTAACCTACCCGAATCCTTCTAATCTCCCACCACGGTTAATTATCTCTGATGCTCCTGAAAGGTGACCTGCTGCTACATTGTGACAAGGTGATGCATTATTCTTAACAGGATCTGTGCAGATTATTATCCCAGAGTGGGGTAGATGGGGGAGGATACAGGATATATCCAAAGAATGTGTTGCAAACTAATTGATAGAGAGAGAGAGAGAGAGTGTGTGTGTGTGTGTGTGTGTGTGTAGGCATGCATCCATCTTTTTCTTACATATTTGAGCCATAGGGAAATAGAGCCATGTATATTCTCTTCAACCAAATTAACAGTTGTAGACAGTGGTCTTGCTATTGCTTTGACCATTTATGGTATTTTCAAGAGCTCAGTGTTACCCCCCAAATGTTCAGTATCACACCTTGGCTGGTCAGTTGTAGCTAAATTTTCCTTCCACCTTGCGCCCTGAAGAAATTTAGAAAGTCACCAGCTGACACAGAAGTTTATTGTAAAAGTTCACTAATACGATAGTATTTGGACCTTGGAAAATATTTCCCCACCAGAACAGTGAAATCATGGTTGTCTTCTAAGGTCATCCACAGAAGCACAGTTTGACTGTCGTGCATTTGAGATGCCATGCACTTAATCATGAAATATTTATGAGAGGAACATTCTTGCCCAACCAATAATGGTGCAAAGCAGAAAAATAGGGCATTTAGCGAGGAGAAAATGACTCGAGATAACAGCGATAAGATGGAAGGAATGTGGGTATGTGCTAGGTCTTTTAGAACTCTAACAGATTGCTCTAGAAAATAGCCACTACATACCAAAATTAGCCAGTCATGGTGGCATGCGCCTGTAATCCCAGCTACTCAGGAGGCTGAGGCGGGAGAATCACTTGAACTCAGGAGGCGGAGGTTGCAGTGAGCCAAGATCGTGCCATTGCACTCCAAGCCTGGGCGACAGAGCAAGACTGTCTCAAAAAACAAACAAACAAAAAAAAACCACTCCAACAAAATACTTCTCCTTCCTCATATACTCTCCCTGCTTCTTCCCTTTATGCCTCAAGACCACACATTTTGAACTTGCTGAGCTGTAAGAAGTGAATGGAGAGGTGGGATACAGGTGCGCAGCCTTCAGTAACTGAAGGAAAAAAAACAAAAGAAATTTCTAACCCTGAGCTTCCTGAGCTCCCTTCAGCCACCCAGCTGCTAAGGGGCAGGAAGCCAGCAGCAAGGTGGAGAGAGGAAGGCATTCCTGCAACCTGTATTTGTGGGTCATTAGTCCCCCAACTCCAGCATCATTGCAGAATCTGCAAATTTAAAAGTGCATTAGGTAAGAGCCTTTTTTATAAGAGGCCCATATTTTTGCTAATACATAAAAACATTGTGTTAGTCAAATAAATGTTCATTTAAAATTCACAGTAGCATGTGTCTATTTTTTTCTTCCTTTTAGAAATGGGGTCTTGCTCTGTCACCCAGGTTGGAGTACAGTGATGTTGTGATCATGGCTCATTGCAGCCTCCAATTCCTGGGCTCAAATGATCTTCCCACCTCAGCCTCCCGAATTGCTGGGACGCCACCATGCCTGGCTGATTCTTTTATTGTAGAGACGGGATCTTGCTGTGTTGCTCATGCTGCTTTTAAACATCTGGCCTCAAGTGATCCTCCTGCCTTGGCTTCCCAAAGTGCTGGAATGACAGGCATTGAGCCGCCATGCCCAGCCTGTGATTTTTCTTAGCATTAATCTCTGTGTCATTGCAAGCTGTCTCCCACGTCCTTGCCTTCATTCTACATTGTTTTGGTGGAATGGCCTGTGCTAGCAGACAAGAGCATCCGGTCGACCTTGAGCATCCTTCCCTGTCCTCAGGGAAGGTTTCCTGGGCATCGTTTTGTTTTCTTTGTACACCAGCAGGGTGCAGCTCATTTGAATGAGCTTGCAGGCGAGCGTCTGTGATAGCATCATGATCAGATGAGACAAAACTGGCATGGGTCCTGGTCATGGTTGAGGACCTTTATGCTCCTGATTCTACTGGGTGTCTTCTACTGGTGAAGGCTCATGTGCTCATGGGAACACAGGCATGCTGGGGTCTTCTGAGTCCTCTCCAAAAACAAAGCCCAGGTCAGGTACAGTGGCTCACGTTTGTAATCCCAGCACTTTGGGAGGACGAGGCGGGAGGATTGCTGGAGCCCTGAGTTCAAGACCAGCCTGGGCAACACAGTGAGACCCTGTCTCTACAAATAACAGTAATAAAAATTAGCCAGGCGTGGTGGCATGCACCTGTAGTCCTAGCTACTTGGGAGGCTGAGGTGGGAGGATTGCTGGAGCCTGGGAAGTTGAGGCTGCATGAGCCTTGACTGCACCACTGCACTCCAGCCTGGCAGACAGAAGAAGAACCTGTTTCAAAAACAAACAGACCGGGCACGGTGGCTGATGCCTGTAATCCCAGCACTTTTGGAGGCCGAGGCGGGTGGATCGCCTGAGGTCAGGAGTTCGAGACCAGCCTGGCCAACATGGTAAAGCCCCATCTCTACTAAAAATACAAAAATTAGCTGGGCATGGTGGTAGGCACCTGTAATCCCAACTACTTGGGAGGCTGAGGCAGGAGAATCGCTTGCACCCAGGAGGCGGAGGTTGCAGTGAGCCGAGATTGCACTGTTGCACTCCAGCCTGGGCAACAAGAGCAAAACTCTGTCTGAAAAACAAACAAACAAAAATCCCAAAGCCCTTAGTTCCAAATCTTGCCTCATACCCCACCCGTCCCATCTTTAGGTGAAAGCGTTCTTTCATTATCAGTGCGTATCTCTCCAAACTGTATTTGTAACTTGTGCTGAGATGTTGAATGCACAGATGCACCTCAGTATCTTCTGTTTCTTCTTTCATCCCTACCCCCACCTTCCTCAATCTCTCATTGCTGCGTTTTCTTCCATTAATCAACATCTTTGTAAGGAGAAGCACCTCAGGCAAGCTCCCACAAGCAAGTGCTTCGAAATACTTCATTTGGGGCTTTTTAAAAGGGCTACCTTTCCTAGCAGGTTTGGGATGCAGTCTGCTAGTTTATTAATTCTCAGGCTTAATGATAGTTCCAGGTTACTGAATCAGGTGTGATCTCTGAAGATGTCTGTGTTGTAGGTTGGTTAGTTAGTGCTGCCATAACAAAGTAGCATAGACAGTGTGGATTAAACAACACTGATTTATTGTTTTATAATTCTTGAGGCTAGAATTTTGAGAAGAACGTGTTAACAGGGCCGGTGCCTCCTGAGGCCTCTCTCCTGGGCTTGGAGACGCCGTCTTCTCCCTGTGTCCTCACGTGGTCATCCCTCTGTGTGTGTCTGTGTCCTCATCTCCTCTTCTTAGGACTCCAGTCCTGTTGGAATAGGGCCCATTCTAGTGACCACGTTTTACCGTAATCACCTGTTTACATGCCCTGTCTCCAAATACAGTCACATTCTGAGGTCCTGAGGGTTTGGACTTCAACATGTGGATATTGGGAGGACACAGTTCAGCCCATAGCACACTGTTGGCTGGTTTATTATGAGACCATGATATTTACTATTCATTCATCCCAAGACAATGAGACCTTTTACCCATGTCCCAGGATACACATATCTTAACATCTGCTGTTGTCTGAATATGTCCCTTCCAAATTCATATATTGAGACAGTAACCCCCAAAGCTGTGGAATTAAAAGGTGGAGCGTTGGGGGAAGTGATTAGATCGTGAGGGTGAAGCCGCTGAACAGGACCAGTGCCCTCGGTGTAGGGGCCTGAGGGAGCCTGTTTCCCCTTGGTCTATGGGAGGACACAGCGAGAAGGGCCTTTGAATGGGCCCTTACCATGCAGTTAATCAGCAGGCGCCCCGACCTCGGACTTCCAGCCTCCAGAACTGAGGGGAATACATTTTTCTTATTTGTAAGGCCCCTTAGTATATGGTATTTTTGTGATAGCAGCCAGAATGGACTAAGACAACATCTGTGTAACATCTGTGGAACTTGTACTTTAATATCCATCTATATGCTTATCCCAGTATCTGATTATACACCTCTTAACATCTACACACATCTTAGCATCTACCTATACTGATGAATTACACCTTTCTATATGCAGACCTCAGCACCTGTCTATACCTATAGAGTCACATCTACACACACGCATATCCTAACATCTGTCTGTATGTACACCTTAGCATCTATCACATATATTAGCATCTATCTACACCTACATATTAACATCTACTTCCACCTATATCCTAATATCTGTCTGCATCCACAGAGCAACACCAGTCTACATTCGTCTACACCCATATCCTAACATCTCTCTATACCTCTGTTAATATCTATCTACGTTCATATTCTAACATCTGTCTTTACGTGTCTATTAACATCTCTCTACACCCATATCCTACTATCCATCTACACCCATATTGTAACATCTGTCTCTTCCTATATGTTTAACATCTCTCTACACCATATTCTAACATCTATGTCCATATATTAACCTCTGTCTACACCCGTATCCTGACATCCATCTACACCCATACTGTAACATCTATACGTATAGATATCATCTGTCTTCACCTATATTGTAACATTGATCTCTATCCGCATTCTAACGTCTGCCTACATCCATATCCTAACATCTATACCTACATATTAACATCTGTCTACACCTATATTCCAACATTTATCTATCTGTATTTTATTTGTCTACACCCATCCATTAACACCTGTCTACACTCATAATCTAACATCCATCTGCACCCATATATTAACACCTGTCTACATCCATCTACACCCATATATTAACACCTGTCTACATCCATCTACACCCATATCCTAACATCTCTCTATACCTACATATTAACATCTGTCTACACCTGTATTCCAACACTTATCTATATCCATATTGTAATATCTGTCTACACCCATATCCTAACATCTATCTATAACTACATATTAACATCTTTCTACACCTGTATGCTCACATATATCTATATGCATATTTAATACCATATGGTAACACTGTTTACACGCATGTGTCAGCCCTGATGTACACTCATATCCTAACGTGTCTCTGAGCACATCGTAACATCTGTGTGTGCGTGCATTCGAACACCTATCGGTACCCATATATTAACATGCATCTTTACCCATGTGCTGATATCTGTGTGCTCCATGTCCCGACATCTGTCCCCAGCTCTTACTGTCTGTCTGTACACACATTTTGGCATCTAGCTGCATCTGTACCCCAACACCCAGCTGACGGCGTACCCCCTGCCCCGCCTTGTCCCCGCAGGTTCTGGACGTGGCATGACGAGCGCTTCCTCTACATGCTCATGGAATACGTGCCGGGCGGCGAGCTCTTCAGCTGCCTGCGCACCCGGGGGCGCTTCTCCAGCACCACGGGGCTCTTCTACGCTGCGGAGATCATCTGTGCCATCGAGTACCTGCACTCCAAGGAGATCGTCTACAGGGACTTGAAGCCGGAGAACATCCTGCTGGATCGGGATGGCCACATCAAGCTCACGGACTTTGGGTTCGCCAAGAAGCTGGTAGACAGGTAAGAGGAGCGTGAACTCCGATGGGATCTGTGCTGCTTGGCAATGAGAAAGGCGGTGGTAGTTGTGGCAGGTCAGGCAGGGAAAGATTGGGAACCAGAGTTTAACTCTCATGTGTGGGAGACACTGGCAACCAGGGATGAGAGAGCCAGGTTGACCCACGGCTCGTTTGAGGTGGGCTGCGATTGCTGGCAAAGAGCCGGTGGGCAGGAAGTCAGTCTCCCTCACCGGCACCGTGGAGGAAATCAGAACACCACATTTCCACTATGCATCTGAAATGATGAGGAAATGAGTCATATCCAAGTTTGAATTGCCCTGACTATAAAATAGATCTGCACCGAATAGGATACAATGTATCTTAAAATTAAATGCCAGGTGCTGTGGCTCACACCTGTAATCCCAGCACTTTGGGACACCGAGGTGGGAGAATCATTCGAGCCGAGGAGTTTGAGACCACTGTGGACAACCTAGTGAGACCCCATCTCTACAGAAATATATATATTTTTAAAAAAGTTGATTATAGTGGTGGATCCCTGTAGTCCCAGCTACTTGGGAGGCTGAGGTGGGAGGATTATTTGAGCCCTGGAAGTTGAGGCCACAGTGAGCTGTGATCGTACCACTGCACTTCAGCCTGGGTGAAAGAGCAAGATCCTGTCTCAAAACAAAACAAAACAAAACAAAAAATTGAATATTCCACACACACCTGCTCACACACACGCGCACTTATTTTTTTCTGTTATCTATATTTCTATTATGTATATATATATTTCCACTATATATGTATATTAAATAGAAATATATATAATACTATATTATTTCATATAACATATAGTATATTTTATGTACATACATAGTATTATATATGTATAGTGTTTATTATACTATATATTATATAGTATACTATGTCTATGATATAGTATATAGGTATACTATATATTATAATATATAACATATATTATATAGCATACCTATATCATACTATATCATACATATTACTATACTCTCTATATAGTACATATTATATATTACACGTACTATATATAATATATATTATATAGTATACCTATATCATACTATATCATATGTATGATATTATATGTGTTTCTTTTCTGGAAACACACTCACAGACACACCCCAAAACAATGTTTGAACAAACATCTGGGCACCCCACGGCCCATCAACAGATGAAACGAACCATCACATGTTGTCTCACCCAGTGTGGGCTGCACTAACACACACTCATAGACTGGGCAGCCTCAACAGCAGACATTCATGGCTCACAGCTCTGGAGGCTGAAAGTCCAAGATCAAGATGCAACAGATTCTGTACCTGGAGGGAACCCGCTTCCTGGTTCGTAGACGACGCCTTCTCGCTGTGTCCTCACATGGTGGAAGGGGCGAGAGGGCTCTCTGGGGCCCCTTTTGTAACGGCACTCATCCCATTCATGACACTCCACCTTCGTGACCTCATCACCTCCCAAAGGCCGCACCTCCTAGTCCTATCACTTTGGGGGTGATGATTTCAACATAGGAATTTGGTGGGGCGGGGGGCACACATATTCAGCTTATAATACATGTATATGTAGTTTTTTTCCATGATTGGATTCATTTCACCAGTCTGTCATGACAAAAGACCACACACTGGGCATTTTAAAGAATAGACCTTTTCCTCTCACTGTCATGGAGGCTAAGGTCTGAGATCCAGGTGTGGGCAGGGCTGGTTCCTCCTGAAGCCTCTCTCCTTGGCTTGGAGATGCTGTCTTCTCCCTGTGTCCTCACAGGATTGTCCCTCTGTGCATGTCTGTATCCTCATCTCCTCTTCTTATGAGGACACCAGTCCTGTTGGATCAGGACCCACCCTGGTGACCTCGTTTTACCTTAATGACCTTTTTAAAGACGCTTTTTCCCATATAGTCACATTCTGAAGTTCTGGGGGTTAGGACTGCAGCACGTAAGGTTTAAAGGATACATTTCAGCCTGGAACAATTATATATAGATATGTTTCCATACACACACATACTCCATTGAGGAGAAAACAGTTATCCTTTTTTGTTTGTTTTTTTTTGTTTTTTTTGGTTTTTTTTTTGAGACGAAGTCTGGCTCTGTCGTCCAGGCTGGAGTGCAGTGGCACAATCTCGGCTCACTGCAACCTCCGCCTCCCAGATTCAAGTGATTCTCCTGCCTCAGCCTCCCAAGTAGCTGGGATTACAGGTGCCCGCCACCACACCTGGCTAACGTTTTTTTTTTTTTTTTTTTTTTGAGATGGAGTCTGGCTGTGTCACCCAGGCTGGAGTACAGTGGCATGATCTCAGCTCACTGCAACTCCGCCTCCCGAGTTCACGCCATTCTTCTGCCTCAGCCTCCCGAGTAGCTGGGACTACAGGTGCCCGCCACCACACCCAGCTAATTTTTTGTATTTTTAGTAGAGAGGGGGTTTCACTGTGTTAGCCAGGATGGTCTCAATCTCCTGACCTCGTGATCCGCCCACCTCGGCCTCCCAAAGTGCTGGGATTACAGGTGTGAACCACCACACCCGGCCCCAGTATGTAGTCTTTTATCTCTCACCCACCTCCCACCGTTTCCCCCAAGTCCTTGAAGTCCGTTGTATGGTTCTTATGCCTCAGCGTCCTCATAGCTTAGTTCCCAATGGATCTTTAATTTACATTCATAAAATCAACAGTCATAAAAAGTAAATTCACACTCCCAAGCTGCTGAAAAATACTCAGAAAGATTTTTGGTAACTACACTGAGTGTCAGTTTTTCAATTAGATTAAATTAATTAAAGTAGAATTAGATAATGACATCAGTTCCTTGGTAGACAAACTACATTTCAAATACCCAGGATTGCACATGGCTATTGGCTTCTGTCTTGGTCAGGCAAGCCTAGAAAATACATCTTATGTTTCCATATTCTTTGATGTGGTGGGGTTGGGTAAGGTGATAATTACAGTAATTATACTCCTGACGTTGTAAAACCGTCTGCATTTTGAGAAACTTGATGTGGGGGCAGTTTTACACTAAATGACTCTCTTCTCTGGCAGCTTTTAGAAAAGGGCTCTCCTAGGAAAATTTTATGATGCATTTAAATTCGATCTGATTTTCCCCTATAGTACTTCTTGTATTACATTTCCAAAAATAAGGCACATGGAAATTAGGTGCATTTTACATGGAGTAGGAAAGACGCAGGGATTTTTAAAAATACTGATTTATAGCATCTGTGCTGCCCTCTCTTGGCAGCACACGGTATATTAGTAAATTCTTTTAAAGTCATTTTATTTGCAAGTCTAATTCAAAGAAAACAGAGATAAAATATTTCATATATTCACTTGTTTATAAGTTTGACAAACCATGTTACTGTCTAGTTAATTCATGATGTCTATTTAAATGGACGAAGATGGTTTAGTATATAACATGCAGCAATTATTTTACTTAATGAACATGTGAAAATCTTAGAAAATGCCTCATTACCATCTTGATAGATTGCTTTTGCAAAGAACTGCATCTTCCTCTGTATGGGTAGTGTAGCTTCTGGAAACTTTTTTTGTGGGGGCTTTTTTCTCCTTTTTTTTTTTGACCGTCATTGTAACGAAGCATCTCTCTTCTGGCCCGGCCCCAGGGAAGTTGTGTTCATGGGGGCAAATACATGGCCCTGCCTCTGATTCAGGATTCAAACAGTGCATGTGTCTTTTGAATAAAACTTAAATTCACCACTGTATCGCGGACCACTACAGAATAGATGGAACTAAACAGGGAGGCCTCATCTTGAATAACCTTTTTTTTTTTTTTTTTTTTTTTTTTTTTAAGACAGGGTCTTACTTCTTACTCTGTCACTCAGGCTGGAGTGCAGTGGTGGGATCTTGGCTCACTGCAATCTTGGCCTCCTGGGCTCAAGTGATCCTCCCATTTCAGCCTCCCAAGTAGCTGGGATTACAGGCATGTACCACCACACCTGGCTAATTTTTGTATTTTTAGTAGAGACCTGGTTTCACCATGTTGCCCAGGCTGGTCTTGAACAGCTGGCCTCAAGTGATCCACCTGCCTCGACCTTCCAAAGCATTGGGATTACAGGTGTGAGTCACCGCGCCCAGCCTTGAATAACATTTTTGAATGTATCCCAGAAAGAAGTCTGTTTCTCATTTTTCTCTTATAGCATGGGCTAAAAACATACTTAAGCATGCTGTAATGTAATCTACTCAGTACATGAATTTCTTTCTTTGTTTTTTGTTTCTTTTTTGAGACAGGGTCTCACTCTGTCACCCAGGCTGGAGTGCAGTGGTGCAACCATGGCTCACCGCAGCCTCGAACTCCCAGGCTCAAGCAATCCTCCTGTCTCTCAGCCTCCCAAGTAGCTGAGACTACAGGCTTGCATCACCATGCCTGGCTAATTTTTTGATTTTTTGTAGAGACAGGGTGTCACTATGTTTCCAGGGCTGGTCTTGAACTCCTAAACTGAAGCAGTCCTCCAACCTTGTCCTCCCAAAGTTTTGGGATTACAGGCGGGAGCTACGGTACTCAGCCTCTCCCTCCCTTCCTTCCTTCCTTCCTCCCTCCCTCCCTCCCTTTCTTCCTCCCTCCCTCCCTCCCTTTCTTCCTCCCTTCCTCCCTCCCTCCCTCCCTTTCTTCCTCCCTCCCTCCCTTCCTTCCTCGCCTCCCCTCCCCTCCCATTCCTTCCCCTTCCCCTCCCATTCTTTCCCCTTCCCCTCCCATTCTTTCCCCTTCCCTCCCCTCCCCTCCTCTACCCTCCCCTCCCCTCCTCTACCCCTCCCCTCCCCTCGCAACCCTGTTAACTGAATGACTTGTGCCCTACTTATTTTAAACCTCTGCTCTTGGTGACTTGATTTCTGACTTTCCTAGGTTGTCAGTATGTTCAGATGGTGTTCTTTTGTGACTTGCGTTCACCAGGCTCTTGTTTTCTAGCAGCAATTTTACGTTTGTATTTTAAATATTTTGCACACACACTTTATGTTATCTAGATAGCTCCACTAAAAGATTTGGTGGCAAAGTAGAATTATTTCTGGTTTTATGAAATGGTCAAAATAAAATACTGATGTGTTTAATTTGATTTTATAATTCAAATGCATAACACAAGCATCCCTTACCTGAAATACTTCAGAATTGTTTTGGATTTTAGATTTTTTTCAGACTGTGGAATATTTGAATGACACTTACCTGTGAGCATCCCTAATTTGAAAACCTGAAATCCAAGATGCTCCAGTGAGCATTTCCTTTGCGCTGTGAGCCTCATGTCGGTGCTGGGAAATGTATTGACTTTTGGAGCATTTGGGATTTCAGATTTGGATTAAAGATGCTCAACCTTTATACATCTGTCTTTAAACCATAACGGATGGTTTTCTTTCTCTGCAACAGCTCTTTTTTGTTTGTTTTTGTTTTTTTGTGTTTCTTTTGAGACAGGGTCCCACTATGTTGGCCAGGATCGTCTTGAACTCCTGGCCTCAAGCAGTCCTCCCACCTTGGCCTCCCAAAGTGCCAGGATGGTAGCCGTGAACCACCATGCCAGGTGCAACAGCTCTTTCCTAGTTCCTCTGTTGTAGCATTTTAAATCCAGATGTTACATTGATTACTGTCCTCTGGATTTTTATTTCTAGCCTTATAGGGATAACATTGAACCTAGTCTTTCAAAATTACTACTTAGCCCTTTCACACACACACACACACACACACACAGGAGTAGAGAGAGTAATTCATGTTGAAACCTTATGGGCCCATCACCCAGCTTCGATTGTTATCAAAGCTTTGTGACTTTGTTTTTTTTCTCTTTGCCCATTTGTTTCTTGAGTTATTTAAAAGCAGGTGCACTTTATCCTATCTTTAACAGATAGCTCCCTTTAAAAAAGAACTTCAGTGCCATTATCACATCTGACAAAACTATTTAAAAAAAAAACAAAACCCAGCCTGGGTAACATAGCAAGACCTCGTCTTTACAAAACATCAAAACAAAACAATTAGCCTTGCGTAGGTTAAATCCAGCCCCCTATGTGTCTGTTAATAAAGTTTTATTGGAACACAGTCACATCTTGGGGGCTTTTGAGCTACAGTAGCAGAGCTGGATATTTGTAACAGAGACCATATGATTCACAAGGCCTAAAATATTTGCCGTCTGGCTCTTTACAGAAAATATTTGCCCACCCCTGAGCCAGGCCATTTGCTTTGTGAACTGGTTAAAATTGTCTAGGAGCTCTGTCTGTGCAGTGGAATATTATTTGGCCATGAAAAGGAATATAATTCTGACACATTCTACACGTTGATAAACCTTGAAAACATGATATTGGATGAAATAAGCCAGACCAAAAAGGTCTCATATTGTGTGATCCTATTTGTAGGAGGGCCCTAGATTCTTCCAAATCATAGGGACAGAAAGTAGAATGGTGGGTGCCAGGGGCCGGGGAGGTGCAGGGAAGGGGGAGATGCTGTTTAATGAGGACGGAGTTTCCGTTTAGAATGATGAAGAAGTTCCAGCAGTGGACGGTGCGGAGGGTTGAACACCAAGGTTAATGGACTTCCCACCACCGAACTATACAATTAAAAATGCTTAAAATGGAAAATTCTATGCTGTGTGTATTTTACCACATTAGAAAATCATACATATAAAATCATAATTATGTATGTAATTATAAATAACTATATAATTGTAATATTTACACATAAATAATATATCCTACATTAAATTTATATATTTAAATATATTTATCTCTTTAATATATTAAATATTTTAGTATATTCATATATAAATTTAATACATAAAGATATTAATGTAATGTGTTAATTACTAATATAACATAATGTATGTATATATTAATATACTAATACATTCCAATTATAATTATATATTAAATAAATATAATGTAATTTTTAGTTAAACAATTATATTTAAAAAATAATTTAATACAATTATATAACAAATGGATACAATTTTATATTTAATATTACATATTTAATTTTATAATTATAAACATGGCTACCAAATAATTATATGTGCTCATAAATTATGGTATAAATATGTTTAGAAAGTTATATGTAGCTATAATTATACATTATTATCCATAGCTTTATATATAATTTTATAAATATATATTTATTTTTAAAATTTAAATTTATATATTAGTATGTGTTACACATTTACTGTTTAGATTATAAGTTCAAATTTAAACATATACATTTATAAATACATAATTGTTTTATATATATTTCATAACACCAGAAAAGTCTTTCTAGTTACTTTAGACCTTTTCCCCTGGCTTCTTACTTGGAGTATTTAATGGAAATCAAGGAGGGCCTGAGATGTTGAGTCTGTTTGCAGTCGGTGTTGGTACTTTCCCTTGAGCCCCTTTTAATTTTGCTGTAGCTCATACTAGGAGGTGGATATTACTGTGCCGAGGTTGGTGACAGGCACCCTTCTCCCTGCTGATCAGTGGTGTCTAGGAGCCATTGTCACCGAGGAAACTCCTCCCAGGGCCTGGGCTGGCCATCGGAAGCTGTCCCATGCTCGCAGACACGCACCTTCTCCCTTCACGGGCCTGAAATTCTTAACTGTTTGTCCCCATCAGACAGTTCTGGGAACTGTGATTGTGTCCCCATAAAAAAAAAGATGACAAAATCTTCCCTTTTTATGAAAAACCCCACACCCTGCTGCTTTATTGCAACCCAAGATCCTATAAGCAAAGGCAATGTAGTATTTTCACCATGAGTACTGAGCTAACATCTATTTCCTGCATTACCAAACCCAGACAAAACACTGGCTCATACTTTTCTGATAAAAAGGGAGAAAATGCATTTGTATCTGTAATCAGGTGTAAAAGCTCTCATCAGCTGTGCTTCCTCCTGAGCCCCACCATGCCCCTGTTAGCTGAGTGACACACTCACCATGTCATAAAGCCATGACGAGAGACAGAAAGTGAGGCTGGTGATGCCACCTGCTAGGACGTAAGAGGGACTGGACTGAAACTCAGCTTGCAGATGTCATCCGTTTCTCTCTGTCTCTCTTTTTTTTCTTTTTCTTTTTTTTGAGACGCAGTCTCACTCTGTTGCCCAGGCTGGAGTGCAGTGGTGCGATCTTGGCTCACTGCAACCTCTGCCACCCAGGTTCAAGTGATTCTCCTGCCTCAGCCTCTTGAGTAGCTGGGATTACAGGCGCCTGCCACCGCGCCCAACTAATTTTTGTAGTTTTTAGTAGAGACAGAGTTTCACCATCTTGGCCAGGCTGGTCTTGAACTCCTGACCTTGTGATCCACTTGCCTCAGCCTCCCAAAGTGCTGGGATTATAGGCATGAACCACCGTGCCTGGCCTCTTTTTCTCTTTTTATTGTGGTAAAATACACTTAAAATGTACCATCGTAACCATCTTTATTAACTTTTTATATTTCAGGACAGGGTCCTCCTCTGTCAGCCAGGCTGGAGTGCAGTGGTACGATCATGGCCCACTGCAGCTTCCAACTCCTGGGCTGAAGCAATCCTCCTCCCTCAGCCTCCTGAGTACCTGAGACTAGAGGTGTGAGCCACCATGACTGGCTAATTTTTAAATATTTTTGTACAGACAGGGTCTTGCTATGTTGCCTTGGCTGGTCTGGAACTCTGAGGCTCAAGTGATCCTTCCACCTTGGCCTCCCAAATCGTTGAGATTATAGGCATGAGCCACTGTACCCAGCCCATTTGAACCATCTTGCCGTGCACAATTCAGTGGCATTTATTGCATTTACCATGTCGTGCAACCATCACCTCTCTCTAGTTCCAGAACATTTTCATGATCCCGAAAGAGAACCTGTACCTGTTAAGCGATTATTCCACATCCTAAGCCAGGATGATCTCGTCTTAACTTGATTGCAGCTACAAAGATCCTGTTTGCACATAAGGTCCCACTCACAAATACCGGGGTTTAGGACTTTGGGGGGTGCACATTTCAACCAGTGCAGGTGTGGCGGAAGGCGTGGGTGTTAAGAACACAGGAGTCATTGGATATCTGTACTTTATAGAGAATCCTGTCCTTAGCTCTGTTTCTCCTTCGTTAACATGGCTTCCTCCCTCCCCTCCCCCTGGCCATAGTGAAACTAAGAACAGTGAGAAAACTGAGAACAGCAGTTCTCTTTTGGGTAGAACCTTCCTTCTACCCAAAAGCCAGGTGAGCAAAAGGAGATAGGAACAGGGAAGTGGATAATTCACTGCCCAGACCAGTGGTTTCGACGTAACACTCAGGCTGTCTCATCTCAGATTCACGCAGTCGACATCGCTCCATAGCAGCGTATGTCTCTTTGTACATCTAGCTAGGCACTGGGGCTTTTTGCAGGAAGGAGTGACTCTAATGGGGCAGAAGTCTTCCTGAGGCAAGTTAGAAACTGGAAACTTATACAACCTCAGGTGTGTGTCCTTACCCTAACACGGAGCCAAAAACAGCCTCATCTTTCAAAAGGTAAGTGGAGAAGTTGCAGCTAATGCCTGTAGCATGACCTGTGGCCTCTACCTGGGCTTCATATCAGCTAAGATCTAGGCTTTTAGCTACTTTCAGGCCACTTTGGATGGGCTAGAAAGGTGGAAATACAAAACTAGCAGGCCAATAAGTCGCTCATCTTGCAGAATGACAGAAGTGTCGTGCATTGAAGCAGCCAGGGTGTACTTGGAGTTGATTCAGCTGCTGGGCAAGGCAGGGGAGAGCGTGTTTCTAAAATAGTGCGCATTGTACTTTCCATTTGTAGACTTAATTCTAATGAGTGAGACGCACTTAACAGGACCACAAGGTGGTCCCTGTTCCATACTTAGATCTAACCTGCAGATAGAGAGTAAGTCCCTTCCACATTCTTCCGTGGGAAGAGAACTCAATTTCTCTCCTTGTCTTCTTTCCTGGTTTCCTGACTTATATCTGCTAGATCCTGCAGTAATTTTTTTTTTTTTTTTGAGACAGTGTCTCACTCTGTTGCCCAGGCTGGGGTACAGTGACACTATCATGCTCCCTGCAGCGTTGACCTCCTGGGCTCAAGTGATCCTCCCATCACAGCCTCCCGACTAGCTGAGACTACAAGTGCACTTCAGCACACCTGGCTTTTTTTTTTTTTTTTTGTAAAGGAGTGGTGGTCTTCCTATATTGTCCAAACTGGTCTGAAACTCCTAGCCTCAAGCAATGCTCCTGCCTCAACCTCCCAAAGTACTAAGATTACAGGTGTGAACTACCATGCCTGACCTTGTGGTACTTTTATTTCATGGATGGCCGACAGAATTTGAAATTTGGATGGCAGCCCCAGTTTGTTGTTATCCCCAGGGCTTATAGATTAATGTGGAAAAGTCTATGGTCTGGAAAGAGGTGGGGTGTGGAGGTGTGCTGGGGAAGGGAAGGGAAGATAACAGTAACAACATTTCGGGTGGGTTCCCGCAAGCAGGAAGCTGAGGAGCTGAAGCCAAGATACGTGCCCACACCACTGCAAACAGGGCGGACTCAGGGAAGATGTGCTGGGTGTAAAATAGGCTTTGCACATGCTTGATACATTGTGCAAAGAACTTGAGAGTGGATCAACATGTATATTACCAGACTCTGTGGAACTTGTTTTTTGTTCGCTTTACATTCAACTTACAAAATAAGAGTTTCTTCTTTCACTGATCTGACTGGTGGGAGGGAAGGGTCTTTTGCAAAGCATCTATATATTTTTTCCCTCCGAGGGTGTTGCTTTTTTCTGCCTGTCTACAGACAGGCTCCACACACCAGGGCAGCACTTGGCAGGAAGGGTGGATGTGGCCTGCAGGTGTGCTACAGGTCTGAATTGCTGAAAGCCCGAAGCGACCTTCTACCCAGCAGTAGAGCGCCAATGGAGTATGGCCCAGACAAGGCCCCCTCTCTAGGGTTACTGATACTCAGCTCCTTTCCAGCCCATGAGTCTTCTAGCTTCTGCTGCAGTCCTTGTTATCTTGCCCTGACTTTATTTAGCAGATTCTTCTGTAACCAAAATGCAGGTTCAGCCGCTCGCCGTTTGCAGAGTGCAATTAGAGCGAGGTCTAGTGTAAAGAAAGTGATTTTTTATTCCAGAGCTTTCTTAGGGGAAGAAGTACAGGCTTCCTGCTTGAGGCCATCCCTTTGCTTTTGGAGCACAAAGCAGGCACTTTTAAAGGAAAATGGCATGCAGGGGAGGAAGTGTATTTCTGTCTTTACACTGGTTTCCAGGGGGCAAGAAATGTTTTTTTGGGGGGTGGGGGTGTAAAGAGCCAAAGAGAACATACATAAGCCACATAAGCTTTGCAAACCATCCAGTCTCAGTTACAAGCACAAACCCAGCTCTTGCACCCTTTTTTTTTTTTTTTTTTTTTTTTTTTTTGGAGAGAGAGTCTTTCTCTGTCACCCAGGTTGGAGTGTAGAGTGCAGTGGTGCATTCTCGGCTCACTGCAACCTCCGCCTCCTGGGTTCAAACATTTCTCCTGCCTCAGCCTCCCGAGTAGCTGGGACTATAGGCACGCATCAGCACGCCTGGCTAATTTTGTATTTTAGTAGAGATGGGGTTTCGCCATGTTGGCCAGGCTGGTCTTGAACTCCTGACCTCAAGTAATCTGCCCACCTTGGCTTCTCAAAGTGCTGGGATTATAGGTGTGAACCACCATTCCCGGCCTAAGTGAGTTCTTGAATTATTCTTTTCACTGCCACTTTTTTTTTTGGATAAAGTATTTTCTTTTTACTTAATTTTATTTATTTATTTATTTAAAAAACTTTTAGGTTCAGGGGTACACGTGCAGGTTTGTTACATGGGTAAACTCTATGCCACTTGGTGTACCGATTATTTTGTCACCCAGGTAATAAGCATCATATCTGACAGGTAGATTTTCCATCCTCATCCTCCTCCTGTCCTTCACCTTCCAGTGGCCTGGTGTCTGCTTTTTCCCCTCTCTGTGTCTGTGTGTACCCAGCGTTTAGCTCTCACGTACGAGTGAGAACATGTGAGTCCACTTAGGAGAATGGCCTCTCCACCTCCATCCATGCTGTTGCAGAGGACATGATCTCGTTCTTTTTCCTTTAATTAATTCTATTCTTTATGATTTACACTAAGACAGGTATAAATAACTAAAAAAAAATGAGGTTTTTTTTGCTTCTGAGTAACAGTGGTAACAGTACCAGCAACAGTAGCAAGGATGATAAAACCAATTCTTAGTTTCCAAGCCAGTTAAGAAATGTTTCTATGGAAATAAATCAGCGAAAACAACGTTACTGTCTTTACACAGTAAAATGTGTGCACAGGAGGGTAAAGTTATTGTAACACTCAGAGCTTCTAAGGTGACAACTGTCCCTGTCGCCCATATAGGACTTGGACCCTCTGCGGAACACCTGAGTACCTGGCCCCCGAAGTCATTCAGAGCAAGGGCCACGGAAGGGCCGTGGACTGGTGGGCCCTCGGCATCCTGATATTCGAGATGCTCTCAGGGTAAGTAGAGTCTCCGTAGAGAATCCTCATCTTACAGGCCAGCACCCCCTTCCCCCACTTATTCGTCCACTCGGCATTTCTGTAACCTTGAAAACAGTACGTGAGTGTCGCAAACACACAGTGTGGCTGCGCACACATCTGCTGCCCTGCTGAGGTTGGCAATGTGAATTAGCAATTGAGCTTGTTTGAATAAGAGGCAAAAAACCCAAACTTGTGAAGGAACTACCCATGCATGCCCATTGAGATTTTTATATTGAAATATCCATATCTTCCTTAAATATGCGATTAACATTCTGGGCTGCTCTGAAGGTGGCGTTATCTCAGCTGATTTTCACAGTTAGCTACAGGTTGAACTCCTTGCTCTACTCTTTTCCCCCCTGATCACTTCTGTGCTTGATTAGTCTTAAAAAGAATTTAAAAATTAAATTAAAAAATGAATCTTCTGCAGAGACCCTTTCTGAAGTAACCTGCAGAGCTCAGGAGGGCACGGGTTGGGTCAAGGTAAATCAGCCAAATACAGTTGAGTGGTTTCTGGATGAACAGCTGGCAAGGAAGGCGAGAATGTGTTCTTTGCTAAAACCGTGTACCCGTGGTACAGGAAAGGGGTCCCGACCCAGACCCCAGCACAGGGTTCTTGGATCTCTCGCAAGAAAGCATTCGGGGAAAGTCCATAAACTGAAAGCAAGTTTATTAAGAAAGTAAAAGAATAGAAGTATGGTTACTCCTTAGGCAGAGTAGCCCCGAGGGCTGCTGTTTGGCTATTTTGATGGTTATTTCTTGACTACATGCTAAACAAGGGGTGGATTTTTCGTGAGTTTTCCGGGAAAGTGGTGGGCAATTCCTGGAGCTGAGGGTTCCTCCCCTTTTTAGAGCATACAGGGTAACATCCTGACCTTGTCATGGCCTTTGTAAACTGTCATGGTGCTGCTGGCAGTGTCTTTTGGTACCTAATGCATTATAATTAATGTATAATGAGCCGTGAGGAAGATCAGAGGTCAGTGTTGTCGCCATCTTGGTTTTGGTGGCATTTGGCCAGCTTTCCTGCAGCCTGTTTTATCAGCAGGGTCTTTGAGACCTGTATCTTGTGCCGGCCTCCTGTCTCATCCTGTGGCTTAGGATGCCTTAACCGTCTGGGAGTGCAGCCCGGTAGGTCTCAGCCTCATTTTACCCGGCCCCTGTTCAAGATGGAGTTACTCTCGTTCCGACCCCTGTGATACCTGTGTTGGGTGAGATTTGGAAGTCAGGAGAGGTGCCATCCCCCCTGCGACCACATAACAGACAGGTCGGTCATTTGTTGGGATGTCAGCATGATTGAGTGTTCAAGTCTAGCATATGCCTGAGACGGCTCCACTGTGACTTGACCAGAAACGCAAAGGAAGCATGCAACGCTTGGAAACCCAGGACGTGGGCGTCATCCTCATTCCGTCGTTAGTGCTAAGATGACTCAGTAGCGTGGCACTTCTCCAGATAGGAACCTGTAGGAAGGAGTGAGCTACGTGTGCAGAGGAGCTGTTGCGCCGTGCGGCTCTGCACGAAAGCTCTTCTCTCTGGGATGAAGACGAGAGGAAGCCCAGCCAGCGAGGGCCCAGAGCACCGGCGGGGGGATCCTCTGCCGCGCTTTGCCACAGCCGACACTCTGCCTCCTAGGTTCTCTCTCTTCCTGTTTCCTTCTTCTTCTGCTTGCCCCTGAGTCTCAAAGACAGACACCAGCGTATCCTCTGAGTGCCCTCCATTGTCGCAAAAGCCAGATCCTCTCTCACATCTCTCTGATTCCCTGCAGGGGGTAAAGACCAGAGTTTTACTGGGAAACCTTCCCTTTCAGTTGGAGACAAAGGAGGGAAGGAAGAGAGGCATTCTCCTGCCGGGAAGGCGTGTCTAAACCAGATCTGCTGGTGGGGAGCACCCAGCACTTGTTCCTGGGGGTGTGGAGCATGTGACATTCTAACATCCACCTTAGGAAATCCAGGCAGTCACTGATTTTGTTTGGGGAGCAGACAGGGGTCATCGTCCCATGTGCTTATCTCTGCCGTCTTTTATGAAGAAAGTGAATCCGTTAATTCCACTAGCTTAGGGATCAGAACGATGTTGAACAAGCACTACCAAAGAATTCCACCACAAAACCGGAGCCTGAGATGCCACAGGAGGAGAGTGGAACCCGTAAAAACCTATATTTCATTGTCTAGCTACCCATGTATATTGTTTATCATCCATCCATCTACCCATCTGTCTATTTATCTATGTTTATATACTTTTCCATCCATCCACCCACCTACCCCCTAACCCCTTCATCCATCCACCCACCCACCCTGTCATCTATCCATCCACCCACCCCTTCATCCATCCATGCACCCACTCCCCCACCCCCGTAACCCTTCATCCACCCCCCACCACTTCATGCATCTACCACCCCACCCCTTCATCCATCCACCCACCCCTTCATCCATCCACCCCCCGACCCCCCACCCCTTCATCCACCCCCCGACACCTTCATCCACCCCCCCACACCTTCATCCATCCATCCACCCACCCACCCCCGCACCCCTTCATCCATCCACCCACCCCCCCACCCCTTCATCCATCCATCCACCCCCCCACCCCTTCATCCATCCATCCACCCCCCCACCCCTTCATCCACCCACCCCCCACCCCTTCACCCCCCCACCCCTTCATCCATCCATCCATCCACCCACCCACCCCCACACCCCTTCATCCATCCACCCACCCCCCCACCCCTTCATCCATCCATCCACCCCCCCACCCCTTCATCCACCCACCCCCACCCCTTCACCCCCACCCCCCCACCCCTTCACCCCCCCACCCCTTCATCCATCCATCCATCCACCCACCTACCCCTTCATCCATCCATCCATCCCTCCATCCATCCACCCACTCACCCCTTCATCCATCCACCCACCTGCCCACCCACCGCTTCATCCATCCACCCACCCCTTCATCCATCCATCCACGCACCCCTTCATCCATCCATCCATCCATTCACCCACCCCTTCATCCATCCATCCATCCACCCACCCTTCCATCCATCCATCCACCCACCCACGCACCTATCTCTGTCTATCTCTATGGTCTACCTATTATGTACGTGTGTGTGTATCTGTTTATCCATTTATCCTTATCTGTCATTTAAGTTGTCATTTATATATTTATGTATCCATCTCTGTCTATCTCTTTATCTCTACGATCTTTTTATCTGTCTACCTACCTGTTATCTATGTATTTACCTATCTATCTGTCATTCATGTACCAATCTATCCATCTACTTCCTATTTATCTGCCTATCCATCTATTTATCATCTGTCTTTCTATGTAACTGTTTACCTACCTACCTATCCATCTATCAATCATCTATCTACCTATTCATCTATCTGCTTATCTATCTATCTATCTATCATCATCTACCTACCTACCTATCCATCTATCTCTACCTTTCTGTCTATCTAGCTGTCAATAATCTACCTACCTACCGGCCTGTTGGTCTTTTGAATTTTCCATTACTCTTTGCTGAGACATGCCTATAAATCATATAGAACCAAACTTCTTAGTATGCACCCTAGCCCATTATGTCCTAGGCAAACCCAAAAGGTTAAAAATAACAGGCATATTGATCAGCATCCACTCAAGGAAAAGCACCACATTTTCCTTCGGTGATAACACTGACCACACGAGGGCAGCATTGCCTGAGGATCGTTGTATCCTGTAGTCTAATGGTTTTAAATAGAGTGAGGTTCATGTGCCCCAAATTTTATTGATTATAGGATAGAGTAGACTATTATTAGAATACAATATACTATTAGAACATAATATTGTTAGAATACAACATAGAATTATTAGACTATAAGTAAAACAGAATATTAGTCTCAGGGTATGCTGAAGTTAAAAATACATAAAAATAAATTTAAAAAGAATAGAATATTACACTCTTAGAATTACTATTAGAATTATATAAAGTTATCAGAATTGTTAATAGGCTATAACATTGGAATATTTAAATATATTAGAATATAATAGAATAGAAAATAACCTAATTATAATGTAATAAATCATTAGGCTAATTGAAAATGAATAATTAGGCCAGGCACCATGGCTCACACCTGTAATCCCAACACTTTGGGAGGCCGAGGTGGGTGGGTCACCTGAGGTCAGGAGTTCGAGACCAGCCTGGCCAAAATGGTAAAACCCCGTCTCTACTACACATACAAAAAAAAGCCAGGCATGGTGCCTGTGATCCTAGCTACTCGGGAGTCTGAGGCACGAGAATCGCTTGAACCTAGGAGGCGGGGAGGTTGCAGTGAGCCGAGCTCGCACCACTGCACTCCAGCCTGGGCAACAGAGGTGAGACTCCATCTCAAAAAGAAAAAAAAAAAAAAAAGAAAGAAAATGAATAATTAAATTAAATGAATAACCGTCTCCCAATCAAAGCCCAGTCTGCTGACCTGTGCATTTCATGAGGCAGGGAGCTATTGATTCACAGTAAGCCTATTTTTATTTTCCTTTTTTCTAATTAGAGTCTATTTCTGGGTGAATATTGTTTTTTCAATTTCTCAGCAGCCCTGTGTCTCTTCACATGGGTGGGTGTTTTGCGAGTTACCAGCTTCACCGACCCCAACTCTCCCAGGCATTCCTGTGCTCTTCCCCAGCTCCGGTCGGCCCGAGCTCGCCTGGACCACCCCAAGCCTTCTCAGTCTCCTGCATCCCCTCCTGCCTGCCGTACATTTTCCTGGAAGCAGCTGCAGGCGTCCTGTCCACGTACCCATCAGCTGTGTCCCTATTCCCTGGGAGCCCGCTTGTTGCTTCCTGGACGACTGGAGCAGAATTGGAGGCTCGTTATCATATGAGGTTCTGAGATGGTCTGTCTGTGGGTTGTCCACCCCCCTTAGACAACAGCTTGGCCCCTCCTTGTCTTCCCACTGCTTTTTAAACATGCCAGGAAGCCTGACCTGTCCTCCTGCCCAAAGGCTGGCTTCCTTCCTTCCTCCTTCTTTCCTTTTCCTTTTCCTTTTTTTCTTTTCTTCTTTTCTTTTCCTCCCTCCCTCCCTCTCTCCTTCCTTCCTCTCTCCCTCCCTCCCTCTCTCCTTCCTTCCTCTCTCCCTTCCTCCCTCCCTCTCTCCTTCCTTCCTCTCTCCCTCCCTCTCTCCCTCTCTCTCCTTCCTCCCTTCCCTTCTTCCATTCCTTTTCCTTTCCCCTTTCACTTTTCCCATTTCCCCTTTTTCCTTTCCTTTCCTTCCTTTCCTTCTTCCTTTCCTTTCTGTTCTGCCTTGCTCTGTCACCCAGGCTGGACTGCAGTGGCGCAAATCTTGGCTCACTGCAACCTCTGCTTCCCAGGTTCAAGCAATTCTCCTTCCTCAGCCTCCTGAGTAGCTGGGATTACAGGTGTGCGCCACCACGCCCAGCTAATTTTTGTATTTTTAGTAGAGAGGGGGTTTCACCATATTGGCCAGGCTGGCCTCAAACTCCTCACCTCAAGTGATCCACCTGCCTCGGCCTCCCAAAGTGCTGGGATTACAGGCATGAGCCACCACACCCAGCCAGGGCTGGCCCTTTCTCTTCCACTGCACATGCTGCAGGCTCACTTGTCACCTGCTCCCACAGCCCTCTGGGGCCTCCCCTGTTCTCCTGGGCCATGCCCTGTCCGACCAGCCCATCTGTTTTCTTTATACTGATTAGCAGCTCTGAAACCATCTAAATTTTGTATGTGTTGACTGCCTCTGAGAGCAATGCTCCCAAGCTGCTCTCCTCACCTCCTTGAACCCAGAAACTTCTGGTGGCTGGAGGGAGGGCCTTGCTGCACATACAAGTGGAGCCGGCCTGCAGTCAGAGTCCTCCTGCTCCCTTCGGAGCCCATGTCTGCACCTTTCCTGTTGCAGCTCCATTTGCTGGATTCCCACTCTTAGCAGGATCAAGGGAGGCTGTGCCTTGTCTCTTTTACTGCTTTAACTGATTATCTCAATCTTCCACTAAGCACAGGGAAAACCATCTATTTGGTAAAATCTGCCATGTGATTAGGAAGGAGGTCATATCATGATGCAGATTTTATTTTCATGGAATGAGACATGTTTAGGTCAGATGAAAATTGTGTGGCACATTCTGGAACAAAATCACTCATGCACTTTCCAAGGACCCAAGCTCAGCTCCGATTTCTCCCATCCTATTCTCTTTCCTCATCCATTTCTGTGTTTTTATTCTGTCAGAGAGTTTAACTCAAGAGTCAGGTAAAGGCTGGACGTGGTGGCTCATGCCTGTCATCCCAGCACTTTGGGAGGCTGAGACAGAAGAATTGCTTAAGCCCAAGAGTTCAAGACCAGCCTGGGCAACATAGTGGGACCCCATTTTTACAAAAAATAAAAATAAAACTAGCTGGGTGCGGTTGTATGTCCCTGTAGTCCCAGGTACTCAGGAGGCTGAGGTGGGAGGATTGCTTCAGTCCAGGAAGTCGAGGCTGCAGTGAGCTGAGATTGCACCAGTGCACATCAGCTTGGGTAACAGAGCAAGACAGTGTCTCAGAAAAAGAAAAAAAAAAAATCAGCTAAAGCATCAAGAACAAAACACAGGGACACACAAGACATACAGCAGAGTGCAGGGTAAGAGAAAGTCCCCAGGCCATCTTGTCTTAGTTATGACAGCAGTGATTCTCAAAGTGGCATCCCAGGGGACTATGGGGTTCCTGAAGTGGGTTTTAGCAGATGAGTGAGATCATTTTTCCAACGACAGATCTGAATAGTGATGAATTTTCTTCATAGGTGTCAACTAAGACAATACAGCATAGCAGACAGGGTGCAGAAGATGCTAGAGAAGGTGGAATCTGTCTGCAATGGAGCCTCTTCCACGGGGAGCATTAGGCATTGTGCAGTGGTTCTCAAACATGTTGGCTTCGGGAACCCTTTAACACATAGCTCAAAGTTATTAACAACCCACAGAACTTTGGTTTCTGTGTGTTACAGCTGTCCATGCTGACTACATTTGAAATTAAAGTGGAGACTGAAATATAAATAAACAGAATACATAAATAATGTATATGAGAAGTTAAATAGTAATCAGAGGTGAACATAAGTGGCATTTTTAAATGAAAAAAATGTGTAAGCACACTTTCTAGAATTAAAACCATTCAGGCTGGGCATGGTGGCTCACGCCTGTAATCCTAACACTTCAGGAGGCTGAGGTGGGAGGATCACTTGAGTCCAGGAGTTGGAGGCCAGCCTGGGCAACATAGTGAGACCCCATCTCTACAAAAAATAAAATGAAATAAACCGGTTAGTCGGGCATGATGGTGCATGCCCGTGGTCCCAGTACTTTGGGAGGCTGAGGCGGGAGGATCACTGAGGCTGGGAGGTCAAGGCTGCAGTGAGCTGTGGTGTCGCCACTGCACTCCAGCCTGGGCGACAGAGAGACCCTGTCTCTAAAAACAGAGAAAACATTCGTGAGGAGGTTGGCCGTATTTTCTGGGTTTTGCAAATCTCTTTAGTGTCCAGCGTTCACAAGGGCTGCTGGCCTCTCCTCCCTTCGTCTGCAGCCTGTCTGCTGGGCTGCGTAACACGTTGTTTAGTTGAGGCATAGGAAGAAAATTCATCACTATTCTGAACTAGAGTCAGAAAAACGACCTCACCCGTCCCTAAACTGAGGTCAGGAAGCCACCCTGGGACTCCACTTTGAGAGCCACTGCTGCGATGCCAAAGCCAATGTGCCCGGGGCTATACTTTCACCCTCCACTCTGCCCCAGCCCTCACATGCCCCAGTGCTTGCTCCTTCCGCTTTATCTGGCCTTCGAGTTCCCCTTTCTCATCTCCCACCTCAGCCACCCCGGTTTGCCTGAGGAGCACAGATTTTATATTTACTTATTAACTATTTTATTTTTTTCTTTAGAGGGACCCTCGCTCTGTCACCCAGGCTGGAGTGTAGTGGCGTGATCTTGGCTCACTGCAACCTCTGCCTCCTGGGTTCAAGTAATTCTCCTGCCTCAGCCTGCCGAGTAGCTGGGGTTACAGGTGCACGCCACTGTGCCTGGCTAATTTTTGTATTTTTAGTAGAGATGGGGTTTCACCATGTTGGCCAGCCTGCTCTCAAACTCCTGACCTCGAGTGATTCACCTGCCTCGGCCTCACAAAGTGCTGGGATTACAGGCGTCAGCCACCACGCCTGGCCTAAATTTTAGTTTTTAATCTGAAGGTATCGGGACAAGGATTTTTGAGGAAGAAGTCAAGGTGGGATGAAATTCTAGTGAAATTCTAGTGACGGCTTTCTTCTTTTCTCTAAAAACCTCTGCCTTCCTTTTCTTGAATGCATTTCCAAAGCACCTGTCTTCCAAGGCCAGCGCTGGTCTTCAGAACTGGGGCAGGTAGTGTGTCAGCTGATAGTTTAGGAGGGTGTTTTTCCAGCTGAGTAGGAGGGAGAACATCAGCTCACAGCGCCCAGGGTATCTCTGCCTGGACCATCCACTTTACTGGAAGATGTAGATAGGTGGAATGGTTACATTCAAATTTTACTGGCAAATGATAGAGCTAGTGGCACAATTGGCGTGAATTTTTTTCATTTTTCTTTTTTTTTTTTTTGCAGACAGTTTTGCTCTGTTTCCCAGTCAGGAGTGCAGTGGTGCAGTCACAGCTCACTGCAGCCTGGACCTCCTGGGCTCAAGTAAACCCCCCACCTCCGCCTCCTGAGTAGCTGGGATGACAGGCACACGTCACTGTACCTGGCTAATTTTTAAAAAACTTTTTGTAGAGATAGGGTCTTGCTATGTTACCCAGGCTGATTTCACATTCCTAGGCTCAAGGGATCCACCTGCCTCGGCCTCCCAAAGTGCTGGGATGACAGCCGTGTGCCACTGCATGAGCGGTTTTTTTTTTTCTTTTGAGACAGGTCTTGTTCTGTATCCAGATTGGAATGCAGTGGTGCAGTCATAGCTTACTGAAGCCTCGCCCTCCTGGGCTCAAGTGATCCTCCTGCCTCAGCCTCCCAGGACTACAGAGGCTGTAGCTGGGAACACAGGCACACACCAGCACGTCCAGCTACTTTTAAAATTTTTTGTAGAAACGAGGTCTCACTGTGTTGTCCAGGCTGGTCTTGAACTCCTGGGTTCAAGCATTCCTCCCACGTTGGCCTCCCCAAATGCTGGGATGACAGGCATGAGCCACAGTGCCTAGCCTGGGCATGAATTTTTCAGGTGAAAATCTCGAGCTTGCATTCATGCTGATTAGCAGATTGTCCTTGTAAGTATAGCTGTCACCACAGATGAGTTTAACTTGCTTAATAATGCCAAATGCCGTATAATGACAATTTAGTCTCCGCTTGGTAAGAATTGGAAGCAGTCTGTATGTTTAGAGACAGAAATTTGAGGGTTTCAGAGGGCACTGCCCAGGCGTCCGGGGGAGTGCTGTTTCTCAGACACACACACACACACACACACACACACACACACACACACACACACACACTGCCTCTGCTTTTTCTTTCAGGCAAGGTCGTCAGTTAGTGCTCACTTATTATTTATTTTTTTCCGCTTATTAATACCTTTCCCATGATCTTATGTAATGTCTACTGTCCAAGAGCACTTCGTTTCATATTCTCCATAAATGTTTTTAGGTATGTATGACACATTTCCTCCTGGAGTTTAATGCTCCATTCCTGTTATTTGTGCATTTCCCCGATCAAGTCACACAGCTGAATGTATTCAGACAGGGTCGCCACCCAAACCCAGAGAGAAACAGGAATACAACTCCCCCAGCTACTGTTACAGAGAACGCTGCGGGTGGGTGAGGGCGGCCAGGCTCAGGAGATTGTTAACGTCTGAGGCGGCAGGGTTGGCGCAGATCGGATGAGTGTCTGTACTCAGAGCTCTGCTTCCCAGCCTGGCCTGGGTGGTTTTTCAGTACGTCGTGGTGGCTCGTAACTCCAGGACCAGCGGCCCAAAGAGATACCCTATTGGAAAACTCACCGTCGTGCTAAAGTGCAAAACGAGCAACTGAAATGTTATGTAAGAAGGAAGAAATGCTGTGTTAAGGCCACGTCGCACACACCTAATCATTTACCTTTCTCTGGTAACTTTCATTTCCTCATGTAACCCACCCCACTTCTCTGTCACCTCTCCCATTGATTTCCGTTTTTGTACTTTGTATTTCTTTGAATTTTTCTTCATTGCAGTGTATTGGGCAGTTCATGGGCGTAGTTCTACGTATGAATGTCCCGACGCTGCTGTTAGAAACTACCGCAGACTGGAAGGTTTAAACAAGAGAATTTTATCCTCTCTTAGTCCTGGAGACCGGAAGTTTGAGATCAAAGTGTCTCAGGACTGTGCTCCAGGGAAGGATCCTTTCTGCCTCTCCCAGCTCCTGGGGGCTCCAGGCATCCCTGGGCTTGTGGCCGCATCACTCCAGTCTCTGCCTCCACCTTCATGTGGCCTTCTCCTCTGTGTCTCTGTCTCCTCTTCAGTCTCTTAGAAGGAGAGACACCTGTCATTGGATTTAGGGCCACCCTAATCCAGGACGATCTCATCTCAAGATCCTTCAATTAATCACATCTGCAAAGACCCTATTGCCGAATAAGGTCTCATTCCAGGTGTGGGCATTAGGACGTGGACAGATCTTTCTGAGGGCCACAGTTTAATCCACTACAGGTGTATCCAGTTCCCTCTGGAGGCTCTAGGGGAGGATCCTCCCTGCCTCTCCCAGCTTCTAGGGGCTCCAGGCGTCCCTGGGCCCGTGGCCGCATCACTGTTCTCTCTGCCTCTGTCCCCATGTGGCCTTCTCCTCTGTGTGTGTGCCTCCTCTTCAGTCTCTTATGAGGATACCTGTCATTGGATTTGGGCCTACCCTATTCCAGGATAATCTCATCTGAAGCTCCTTAATTCTATCTGCGAAAACCCTGTTTCCCAGTAAGGTCCCATTCACAGGTTTTTGGGGCAAGATCATGGATGTATCTTTTTGGGGACCTCTCATTCCATCCACTCCACTGAATTTCGTTAAGGTCGGGAAGTGATTTGGAATCTACAGGAGAATTATTTTTGCTCATGGACATTTCTGATAATCAACGAGGGTGTCATTTGAAAGCTCCATTTTATAAGGTATTTCCGTTGCTAGCATACCTGAATTAGAATATCTTAAGTCAAAAGAAGCTAAATGGAAAACATGACTTGAAGCCAATATGAGTCTCTGTCCTGGTCAATATGAGAAAATCTCAGAAGTACAACTCGTGCCTCGGACGTGTAAGTGTCTAGTATACACTTACTGGTTGATGAAATGGTTTGGCTTTGTGTCCCCACCCAAATCTCATGTTGAAATGTAATCCCCAGCGTTGGAGGCGGGACCTGGTGAGAGGTGGTTGGATCATGGGAGTGGTTTCTGACGGTTTAGCAACATTGCCCTAGTACTGTGTCGTGATAGAGTTTTCAGGAGATCTGATGGTTTTAAAGTGCAGTACTTCCCCCTTTGCTCGCTCTCACTCATCTGCCACCATGTAAATGTGCCTTGCTTCCCCCTCGCCTTCCGCCATGATTGTAAGTTTCCTGAGGCCTCCCCAGCCATGCGGAACTGTGAGTCAATTCAGTCGCTTTTCTTTTCTTTTCTTTTCTTTTTTTGAGACAGAGTCTCGCTCTGTGGCCCAGGCTGGAGTGCAGTGGCACGCGCTTGGCTCACTGCAAGCTCCGCCTTCCGGGTTCACGCCGTTCTCCTGCCTTGGCCTCCTGAGTAGCTGGGACTACAGGCTCCCGCCACCACGCCTGGCTAATTTTCTGTATTTTTAGTAGAGACGGGGTTTCACTGTGTTGGCCAGGATGGTCTCGATCTCCTGACCTTGTGATCAGCCTGCCTCGGCCTCCCAAAGTGCTGGGATTACAGGCATGAGCCACCGCGCCTGGCCTAAATCTCTTTTCTTTATAAATTACCCAGTCTCAGGTAGTTCTTTATAGCAGACTGAAAATGGACTAATACAGTTGACTTCTAGATGTTCTTGGATTTATCTTGGTCTTTGCAGTTTTAAGTATATATATTTTTTAGTTTATTTCACATATTTTAAACATTTCTAGATATTAGTAAAGTCTATTGGTTTCTGCAGCAGGACTGTAATCTTTTTACTACAGTCAACAAAGCATAGCATGACAATCTGGTTTTTACACATGCACCACTATTTTCAAGGTTGTATTTGCATGTATTTCTGTCTTTTTCCTGGTCTCCAGGGGTCAAGAAATGGTTTTCTTGGGGCAAAGAGCTTTGGTCAGCTTTGCAGACCACCCAGTCTCAGTTACAAGTACAGACTCTGCTCCTGCACCTTAAAAGTAGTCACATAGTGAGACCGCATCCCTATAGAAGGTCAAAAACTTAGCCAGGCATGGTGGCACACACCTGTGGTCCCTGCTACATGGGAGCCTGAGGTGGGAGGATGGCCTCCTGGGGGAGGTCAAGGCTACAGTGAGCTATGATTGCGCCACTGCACTCCAGCCTGGGTGGCAGAGTCAAACCCTGTCTCAAAACAAAAGAAAAATATGATAAAGTTTAACTCAGGCTCTTTCATTTGGCCTATACACATTTATTGAGCACCTGTTATGTGCCACATAATGTTCCATGAATGAGGAATGTAAAGAAATTCAGTGATGGGTGTGGTGGCTCACATCTGTAGTCCCATTACTTTGGAAGGCTGAAGTGGGAGGATCACTTGAGCCCAAGAGTTTGAGACCAGCCTGGGCAACATAGTGAGACCTCGTCTCTACCAAAAATTAAAAAAAAAAAAAAAAAAGCCTGGCGTGGTGGTGCACACCTGTAGCCCCACCTGCCACCTGCTCAGGAGGCTGAAGTAGGAGCATAGCTTGAGCCCTGGAGGTGAAGGCTGAATGCACTGAGCCAGGATCACGCTGCAGTACTCCAGCCTGGGGGGCAACAGAGCAAGACCCTGTCTCAAAAAAAAAGAGTAGTTCACTGACATTCACTTGCAGTTTATTGAGGGTGCCTTATAGTGCCGTGCAGGCCCAGTACCGGGCTGGACATAATCAGGTATTGCTTGTGCTGTAGAGTGAAGGAAGCCTCGAGAAAGGTGTCCTGTTCTTGGCCATAGTGGCGTATTCACCACTGTCAACTTTATATTTCATTTCATTTGTGTACTCCATCTCGCTCTGTCACCCAGTCTGGAGTGCAGTGGCGCGATCTCAGCTCACTGCAACCTCTGCCTCTTAGGTTCAAGCAATTCTCCTGCCCCAGCCTCCTGAGAAGCTGAGATTACAAGCACTGGCGACCATGCCCAGCTAATTTTTGTATTTTTAGTAGAGACGGGTTTCACCATGTTGGCCAGGGTGGTCTGGAACTCCTGACCTAAAGTGACCTGCCTGCCTCAGCCTCTCAAAGTGTTGGGATTGCAGGCATGAGCCACAGCAAACGGCCTGTTTTATAGTTTATTTTATTTTGAGACAAGGACTCACTCTGTCACCCAGGCTGGAGTGTGGTGGTGTGATCACAGCTCACTGCAGCCTCGACCTCCTGTGCTCAAGCCATCCTCCTCCCTCAGCCTCCCAAGTAGCTGGGACCACACATATGCACCACCACACTCAGCTAATTTTTTTTTTTTTTAAAGACTGAGTTTTGCCATATTTCCCAGGCTTATTTTATTTTTTAAATTGACACATAATAATTGTACATATTCATGGGGTAGACAGTGATGCTTTGATACAAAGAGTGGAGTAATCAGATCAGGGTAATTAGCATATCCATTTCAATTATTTACCATTTCTTTGTGTTAGGAACATTCAATATCCTCTATATATTTGAAACTATACGACATGTTATTGCTAATTATAGTCACCCTACAAGACTATAGAACACTGGAACATATTCCTCCTATCTGCTTGTAATTTTGTATCCTTGAACAAACCTCTCCCTGTCTCTCACTTCTTCCCTTCCCAGCCTCTAGTATCCTCTGTTCTTCTTTATCCTTTCAGGAGATCAGATTTTTTTTTAGCTTTCATGTGTGAGTAAGCACAAGTGCTGTTTAATGTTCTTTTCCTGGCTTATTTCACCTAACATAATGTTCTCCAGTTTCATCCATGTTGCTGGATGAAATACAATCAGAGGACTGTATTCCTTTTCATGGCTGAATAGTATTCTACTGTGTGTAGATACCACCTTTTCTTTACCTATCTGCTCATCTGTTGATGGACACCTACGCTGATTCCCTATCTTGGCTGTTGTGAATAGTGCTGCGGTAAACATGGGCGTGCCGATATCTCTCCAGTATCATGACTTCCTTTCCTTTGAACAGATACCTAGTAATGTGATGGCTGGGTCATATGGGAGTTCTATTTCTAGTTTTTTGAGGAACCTCCATACTCTTCTCTATGGTGGCTCTACTAGTTTACATTCCCACCAACGTTGCAGAAGAGTTCCCTTTTTGGCCAGCACAGTGGCTCACGCTGGTCCTAGCACTTTGAGAGACCAAGCTGGGTGGATCACTTGAGCCCAGGACTTCAAGACCAGCCTAGGCAACATGGTGAAACCCCCGCTCTACAAAAAAAATACAAAAATTAGCTGGCATGGTGGCAGGTACCTGTGATCCCAGCTACTTGGAAGGCTGAGGCAGGTTGATCACTTGAGCCTGGGAGGCAGAGGTTGCAGTGAGCTGAGATTGCACCGCTGCACTCTGGCCTGGGAGACAGAGTGAGATCCTGTCTCAAAAAAAAAAAAAAGAGGAGTTCCCTTTTCTCCACATCCTCACCAGCATTTGTTATTTTTGTGTGTGTCTTTTTTTTTTTTTTTTTAATTTTTTTTGCGACGGAGTTTCACTCTTGTTTCCCAGGCTGGAGTGCAATGGCATGATCTCAGCTCACTGCAACCTCCACCTTCCGGGTTCAAGTGATTCTCCTGCCTCAGCCTCCCAAGTAGCTGGGATTACAGACACGTGCCACCACGCCTGGCTAATTTTTGTATTTTTAGTAGAGACGGGGTTTCACCATGTCGGCCAGGCTGGTCTCAAACTCCTGACCTCAGGTGATCCATCCGCCTCGGCCTCCCAAAGTGCTGGGATTGCAGTGTCTTTTTGATAATAGCCATCTTAACTGGGTTGAGATGATTGACACCTCATTGAGGTTTTGATTTGCATTTCCCTGATGATTAGTGACGTTGAGCATTTTTTTCATACACCTGTTGGCCTTTTCCACGTCTTCTTTTGAGAAATGCCTGTGAAGACCACCTGTCCGTTTTGTAATTGGACTGCTTATCTTTTCGCTCTTGAGACATTTGAGTTCCATGCTTGGTCATGGTGGTGGGTTCACCCTGGCAAACATGAGAGAGCATTTCTGTCCAGTGTTTAGTGCACAGTTAAGGAATGGGCTGGTGACCCCTCTGAATAAGATGCCCAAAGGAGTTGCCTTCTGCTCAGCAGACGCCTCTCAAATGGTCTTTATATTCTCTCCAAGGGAGCTTCCCCTGCATCAGGCTGTGGCACACGATGCCTTGCCTCTTAGAACCATCTGACTGTCACGTGCTTTTAGATCGTGACAACTTCAATGTGCGGGGAAGAGTGCATGTGAAATAAATTATCTTCTGCCTGTGTTAAGCAGAAATAGCTATCGTTACAAAGCAGAGTTTTTTTTCCACGCTTACTCCCCACTAAAAATGCATGTTTGTTTTTCTAACAGGTTTCCTCCGTTTTTTGATGACAACCCGTTTGGCATTTATCAGAAAATTCTTGCAGGCAAAATAGACTTCCCCAGACATTTGGATTTCCATGTAAAGTAAGTAAACCGTTTGCCTCGTCATGAGGTGCGTTTATTTTTAAAGTGTCTAAAGTCACCGTGAAAACACGCACTCAGCAGGATCCCATGTTGCGTTATTAAATGTGCTGCCCATAAACTATTTTGGACAGTTGTCTTTTCCACACGAAAAGAAAAAGATTTTAAATATTCTACTTTAATGATAGCTTCACATTTTAATGAGTCTTGGCCGTGTTTTGTTCTTTTGGTGATCTGTTATATTTAAAATGAGCCAATGAACGAGTTTGTCATCGTATTTTATAAGAGAGCAGTTTTGGAATTTGACAAGAAGGATCCTCCTGGTTCTGTGGCTAGCAGGACTGTTGATGGGTTTAGCAGAGTTTTATCCTTTCTCTCCTGCTAAAATTATGCTCAACCTCTAAGTCCTTTTTAATGTCAACATTTTCAGTTCTGAGCATGTTGCTTCAAGAATATTTACAGTTGCTGGATATTGGCAACTTTGGATGCACATTTTATAGAGGTCGTGGCAGTAGGGAAAAAATATATTATTTTCTTAAATATAAGAATGCAGCTGGGTGTGGTGGCTCATGCCTGTAATCCCAGCACTTTGGGAGGTCGAGGTGGGCAGAACATGAGGTCAGGAGATCGAGACCATCCTGGTAACATGGTGAAACCTCGTCTCTACTGAAAATACAAAAAATTAGCCGGGTGTGGTGGTGGGCGCCTGTAATCTCAGCTACTTGGGAGGCTGAGACAGCAGAATCGCTTGAACCCAGGAGGTGGAGGTTGCAGTGAGCTGAGATCGTGCCACTACATTCCAGCCTGAGCAACAGAGCAAGATTCTGTCTCAAAAAAAAAAAAAAAAAAGAATGCTTTTGGTTTTCTGGCTACCTTACCCAATCTGGTCACCTGGTAGCCATTTTTACTGTAATAAGCACTGATTTCTGTTTGTTTCACTGTATTTTTCAGATGAGTTGGTGGGTGCACCAGCCCCCCGGGCACAAACTAGAGCTAAATGCATCTAGTTGAGAATTAAACTTTTCTTTTCCATTGTCTATTTTCTTATGAGCCGGTAGAAGTTCAGTTCAGAGAAGACTTATTTCAGGGCGATGGACCAGGTTGTTTTGAATATGCCCCTTATGGGGCCACTGTTTCTTGGTGGCGAATGTACCCCATCCTAACCAGAGGTTCTTAGTCTGAACAGAAGATAAGGTCGTGTTTTATTGGGTTGAGCGTGTGTTGTGTTTGACACACTAAGAGGCAGGCTTTAAAAGACTTTAGCAAGAAAACGAGGCTCCGCTTAACAATGAGTCGCCTAGAAGGGACAGCCTGTCCAGTGAATGGTAAGACAGGGAGGTGTCAGGGGAAACAGCACCTCAGAAGCTGACTGCTCTGGAAGGAAATGGAAAGGATTATATAGAACCTCTCTCTCAGGCCCCAAATCCCATCTGAGTTGAGTGACATTATATCGAGTGGATGGCAAAGCACTTTTATGATCGAGTTTGGCCAGGTGAGTTGCTCATGCCTGTAATCCCAGCACTTCAGGAGCCTGAGGTGGGAGGATTGCTTGGGGCCAATCCAATAGTTTGAGGCCAGCCTGGACAATGCAGCAAGAACCCATGTCTACAAAAAATTAAAAAATTAGCTGGGCATGGTAGCAAGTGCCTGTAGTCCCAGCTACTAGGGAGGCTGAGATGGGAGGACTGCTTGAGCCCAGGAAGTCGAGGCTGCAGTGACCTATGATTGCACCACTGCACTCCAGACTGGATGAAAGAGTGAAACCTTGTGTCAAAAAAAAGAAAAAAAAAATTAAAATTAAAAAATATAATTTTTTTTATATATATATATATATATATATGGGGGGGGTTTCCAATGTTCTGTGGAAACAACAACAAAAAAAGGAATTGCAGAAATAGAACAAACCAGAAGCGTAATCAAAGTCTGGTCTCTTGCCACTTGTCCTTCTTTGTCTCCTGGTTTATCTTCTTTGAGAGTAGGGAACCAGCAGTGGCCATCTTGGTACTGTCTGATCTAACGTGCCTCTCTTTATGCAGCTCCCAGCCCCTTCCAGTGTTCCCCACGACGCCCCTGTCTCTTGACATACCCAGTGCGGGTCCACCAAGAGCAGGAACAGTGATAGATAGAAGTGAACTGATAGTTCACTTCTTCCCATTATTTGTTAAGTCTTATCAAATTGGCTGAGAAGCAAGACCTCAACGACTCATATCTTTCCTTTTTTTGGTAGAATTGGGTATGGGGATCTTGCTGCATTGCCTAGGCTGCTTTTGAACTCCTGGGCTCAACTGATCCTCCTGCCTTGTCCTCCCCAAGTGTTGGGATTACAGGCGTGAGCCACTGCACCTGGCCTTAATGATGCATTTTTCTTATCCAAATCACTGTCCCTGGTTGTCCATGATGCTAGAATTTTGATTCTCAGCTTTTTAAAGTCATATGTTGGTTCCTGCAACTTTTATCATTTGACCAGGTAAACATGTCGCCTGGGCAAATGGCACATCAGGATTGACATTCCTTACAGAAATAAATATCATTTAAAACAAAACACCAAAACAAAGCTTTGGGACTTGTTGCCAATTCAGTAGAGGTGTTATCTGCCGGTGTTTTTTACAACACCTGGAAGTACTTGCATCTGAGAGGAGCCAGCTGGTGCCAGGATCATAAATAAAATGTAGAATTTTGGCTACAGTGCATCAAAAGAGTGCCGGCAGATGTGTCGCTTATCCCGGGGTCAAGGGACCCATCTACAGCTGTGGACACTTCTGTTGATCCTTTATAGGGCTTTGCGTCTTCGGGGGCAACCTTCTCATCCATACTCTTTAGTTTCTAGACTGCTTTATAAGAGTTTGCTTTGGTATTTTATTTTTCTTTTAAAGAGACGGGTGTCTTGCTTTGTCACCCAGGCTGGAGTGCAGTGGCACAATCATAGCTCACTGCAGCCTCGACGTCCTGGGCTCAAATGATGCTCCCACCTCAGCTTCCCGAGTAACTGGTGCTACAGGCATGCACCACCATGCCTGGCCAATGTTTTGATTTTTTGTAGAAACGGGGGTCTTACTGTGTTGCCCATGCTGGTCTCGAACTCTTGGTCTCAAGTGGTCTTCCCACTTCAGCCCCCTGCATAGCTGGGATTACAAGCCACTTGCCCTGTATTTTAAATAAATCTTCATTTTCTTACATGCCAAACACACACACACACACACACACACACACACACACAAACTGAAATTTATCAAGTGATCACCAAAACATTATGAAATAAACATAGGGCTTTTTTTCCCCCCTATAATTTACACCACTGCCTGCCCCATTAGCGTACACACTTAAAGCTGATTGGACTGGGATTATAAGAAAACAGAGGTTTATTTAAAATATAAAAGCATAAATAAACCTGTCTTATAATTGCACTCCAGTGAGCTTTAAGTGTGTGTGGTAAGGGGGCAGGCAGTGGTGTAAATCACATGGGGGAAGAGCCCCACATTTATTTGGGAATATTTTGGGGGTATAGTGTTTGATAACCTTGATTTTTTTTTGGCAGGGGGGAGCATGTCAAAATAATGAAGGAGAAACTCACTAAGTAGTGGAAAGGTTTCTAACTTTTAGGTGATTTTTATATTCCCCACCCTGCTCAAAGCTTTTCAGCCTTACAGGATGGATACAAAATCCTAGCCTTAGGTGGGCGGACAGATGGTCTCTGAGTTTTACTTTGAGGCAGAGAAGCAGTGAAGTCTGACAAGCATCCCATGCTAATTCAGAAAGCATGGTGGCAGGAAACTGTAAAATTTCCGATCAGACAGGACTGGCGACATTCACAGTCTAGATGGTGGAGTCTGACCTTAGGACATCACCTGGCTTGTGGGAGACTCTGCAGTCCCGTCACAGAACCTGGGAGTGGCCCAGTCCAAGTTCGTGCTACTTACCTTGGGGCATAGTTTATGCCGGGAAAGCCTAGACGCTTACACCGGGGTCATGGGTATTGGATTGTTTTGGGGGACTTCGATATATTATATTATTATATCATATTATGTATATTATTATACATAATGTACTCTGTGTATTATATGTGTACACACAGACGCATATGATCATTTCTACTTCCATAAATACGCATCTTTTAGAACTCACCTAATCTGGAAGTCTTCAACGTCATCTCCAACTACCCATCCTAATTGAACCAGCTTGCTGTTTTTTGTTGTCGTTGTTGTTTGTTTTTGTTTTTATTTTTTGAGACTGAGTCTACCTCTGTCACCCAGACTGGAGTGCAGTGGCTCAGTCTCAGCTCACTGCAACCTTCCCCTCCTGGGTTCAAGCGGTTCTTGTGCCTCAGCCTCCCAAGTAGCTGGGACCACAGTTGTGTGCCAGCATGCCCAGCGAATTTTTTTTTCTTTCTTTTTTTTTTTTTTTTTGGTAGAGATGGGGTTTCACCATGTTGGCCAGGCTGGTCTCAAACTCCTCACGTCAAGTGATCCACCCGCCTCGGCCTCCCCAAAGTGCTGGGATTACAGGTGTGAGCCAGTGTGCCCAGCCTCCCCACCTGCTGTACTTCTGACATGGTCTGTTATTTAAAAGGAAGATTACAAGTGAAGAAGCAGACTTAGGAGACTCATCCTAATGTGTGTGCTTATGGGAAAGCCAGCCTTTTAAAACAGGAATCCCATCCATAAGCAGACCCCCAGGGCAGCGTGTGACTGTTGATGTTGGTGAAAGCAGATGTCTTCTATTTTGCAGGGACAGCCTGACAGGCATGTTTACATTAAGTGTCTGGATCCTCCCTGCAGGCACATATAAATTTCACCCTTTTCTACTCAAAGGTGTATTGTCTTTACAAAGATGTAATCAGCCCCCTTCCCTTAGCTTCAGCCTTGCATGGGGCAACCCAGCCTTGCATAGGTTATTTAAGAGCCAGTGATGGTAGGAAATAAGCACTAGAAAGTGTTTTGCCAAAGTGGAAATTGAACTGCGGTCCTCATATCAGGTAGATCTTATCTCTGTTGCCATGCTGCGTGTGCTGATGTTGATATATAATCTGTGTACTTTTTCTTTTTTTTTGTCTCCTCCCCCAACATAGAGACCTCATTAAGAAACTGCTCGTGGTTGACAGAACAAGGCGATTGGGAAACATGAAGGTCAGTATTTGATCCCATAGGTATTCAGTGGTACCCGATGTGTGTGTCTGCTGTCTGACACCCACATTGGCATGTATAGGTATAAACCAAGGCTTAGCAGTCGTATTAAATCACTGCCCAAATTTCAAATCTGCTGTTTTATTTATTTTTTTAAATTTTACTTGGAACTGCCAGGAAAGATCTATCAAATCTGGGTTTCTGGGCCCACAACGTCAAACTGGGTCTACACCGTATCTCCCCTCCCCTCAAGCAAGGTTAATAGAGCAATAACAATTTATAAGTTATTACTCATTATTTTGTTTACTTATTTATTTTTTAAACAGCTTTACGGAGAGTGAATTCCCACGCCATGCCATTTACCCATCTAACATATGCAACTCAGTGGCTTTTAGTATACACACGATTATGTCCAGCCACTCCCGTGGTTAATCTTAGAACATCTCCATCAGCTCAAAAAAAGAAACCCTGCACCCTTCAGTTATCACTGTGCTATTCTTTCATCCTCTCTTGCCCTAAGCCAGCGGTCCCCAACCTTTTTGGCACTGGGGCCCAGTTTTGTGGAAGACAATTTTTCTACAGACCACACAACCTAAATCCCTTACTTGCGCAGTTCACAATAGGGTGTGTGCTCCTGTGAGAATCTAATGCCACCACTGATCTGACAGGAGGCGGAGCTCAGGTGCTAATGCCAGCCATGGGGAGCAGCTGTCAGTACAGGTGAAGCTTCGCTCACCTGCCTGCTGCTCACCTCCTGCTGTGTGGCCCATTTTGGTTCCTCACAGGCCATGGACCACTACCAGTTTGTGGCCCAGGGGTTGGGGACCCCTACCCTAAGCAGCCACTAATCTACTGACTTTCTCTGTAGGGTTCAGTATTCTGGGCTCTGCTAAAAATGGCCCTGCTAAAAATGGAACTGTACAAAATGTGAGCTTTTGCCTCTGGCTTCTTTCTCTGAGCATGATGTCTTCAAGGTTCATCCAGGCTGTAGCCTGTGTCAGAGCTTCCTTCCTTTTCCTGACCGCATAGTATTCGATTGTGTGGGCAGACCTTGTTTTGTTTATCCGTTCATCTATGGATGGACATCTGGGCTGTTTCCACCTTTTGGCTTTTGTGACTGGTTCTGCCATGGGAGTATGTGTTTTACTTGCGCAGGTGATGATTTTAAAAGTTGTGCATCAGGTATGATTTCCACAAACTTTTTGTGTGGAGGCAAGTACATAATTGACAAACAGACTGTTCCGTAAGTAGTATCATACCTTATATGCGTGTTTTGGCATCCCTGAATTTGATAGAATTCGTGACTTTTTGTTGGCCATTTCTAGCTCTGGACAACCTCGGAGGGACTTATACGTGGAGGAACTTCCAGATCTGTCTTGACCCTGTAAATGACAGTCTGGAGAGACACAGTACACCAGAGTGTGAGGCTTGAACCACTTGGCTCTCTTGGGGTCCTCTGTGCAGTTTAGGAGTCTCCAGTGGCTGCCATAAGAACCGACCACAAACTAGGGGCTTAAACAACAGGAATTTCTGCTCTCCCCATCCTGGAGACGAGGAGTCTGAGATCCAGGCCTCCAGAGGCTCCAGGGGAGGATCCTTCCTGCCTCTCCCAGCCCCTGGGGGCTCCAGGCATCCCTGGGCTTATGGCCGCATCACTCCAGTCTCTGTCTTTCTTCACGTGGCCGTCTCTGTGTCTGTGTCTCCTCTTCTGTCTCTCAGAAGGATGCCTGGCATTGGGTTTAGGGTCGCCCTAATGCAGGATTCTCTCTTCTCAAGAACCTTCCCTTAATTACATTTACAAAGACCCTGTTTGCATGTAGGGTTCCATTCCCAGGTACTGGGAGTCAGGACATGGGCATATATTTTGGCGGCCACTGCCCAATGTGTGATAATTGTGTCTACTTCCTGCTAGAGGCTCTGGGAGGGGGATCCTTCCTGCCTCTCCCAGTTCGTGGGGGCTCCAGGCATCCCTGGGCTTGTGGCCACATCGCTGCAGTCTCTACCTCCATTTTCACATGGCCTTCTCCTCTGTGTGTCTCCTCTCCTGTCTCTTACGAGGACACCTGTCACTGGATTTAGGGCCCACCCTACTCCAGGATGATGCCATCTCGAGAACCTTAATTTAGTTACATCTGCAAAGACCCTATTTCCAAATAAAGTGATATTCAAGGCATTGGGGGATAGGACGTGCACATATCTTTTTGAGGGACATTGTTCACCCTGTAACTGTAGTCAAACTTCTGTCCTTTACATTATTTGTAGACAGGGGTCGATACCTTCAGGTCTCCAAGGAGCCTGTCCAGCCAGGTTGCATGGTGTGGACTCATCTGGGCCATGGCTCTTCATAAGAGTGGATGGGTCCTTTGTTAATGCCACAGCCATTTAGAAAAGAGCTGGGTCTCTTGCCAGGACTGCAGGGAATCACAGATGACCCGTATCTAGAATCTGCTGGGAGTGGTGTAGTGACCACCATAGGTACCTTCCAAGGGGGAAGAACAAGTTTCCCAATCAAAGGAATTGGGGAAAAGCTCACAAACTCCCAAGCTAGGTCTTAAAGTCTAGTTAAAGCTTCCTGATATGGAGATAAACTGAAAGAGACTCAAGAAAACACTGACTTTATTTTATTTTTTAAAAATTAACACATGAAAATGGTATTATTTAGCATGTACAACATGAAGTTTTGAAATATGTACCCATTGTGGAATGGGTCCATTGAATTCATTAACATATGCATTACCTCACATAATTACCGTTTATTTGTGGTGAGAACACTTAAGATCTACTCTTTGAAAAAAATTGTTTTTAAGAGATGGGGTCTTGATGTGTTGCCCAGGCTGGTCTCGAGCTCCTGAGCTCAAGTGATCCGCCCACCTCGGCCTCACAAAGTGCTAGGATTACAGGCAAGAGCCACTGCACCCAGCAAGATCCACTCTTCCAGAGATTCTTGAGAATACATCATTAGTTATAGTCACCGAGCTGTGCAGGCGACCGACTGACCTTGTTCCTCCTGTCTCTCTCACTTTGTCTCTTTTGACCAATGACTTCCCATCTCAGCCCTTTCTCAGCCCCTGGTATCCACCATTCTACTCTCTGCTTCTATGAGTTCAACTTTTTTAGATTTCCCATATAAGTGAGATTAGGTGGTATTTGTCTATCTCTACCAGGCTTATTTCTCTTTCTCTCTCTCTTTTTTTTTGAGACAGAGCAAGGTGGAGGTTGCAGTGAGCCAAGATGGCGCCACTGCCCTCCAGCCTGGATGACAGAGTGAAACTCTGTCTATCACCTCCCACCCCCCCCCCAAAAAAAACATAGAGTATAGTAAATAGATAAACCAGGGACATAGTCATTTATTATCATTACCAAGTATTAGGTGCTGTAGATAACGTACATGTTAGACTGTTGTACGCCTGGCAGTGTAACAGGAGAGATGCATTGTCCTGTGGTTACAATGGCCATGACGTCACTAGGGGATAGGAGTTTTTAAGATCATTATAATCTTACGGGAGCACCACTGTATATGTCATCCATTGTTGACTGAAGCATCATGTTGAGGCTCATGACTGTAGATACACACCCACACACACACTTTTTTTATTTTTATTTTTTCAAGACAGGGTCTTGCTCTGTCATCCAGGCTGGAGTGCAGTGGTGCGATCACAGCTCACTGCAGCCTTGACCTCCTGGACTCAAGTGATCCTCCCACCTCCGCCTCCTGAGTAGCTGGGACTACATGCATGCACCACCACGGCTGGCTAACTTTTTATATTTTTTTGTAGAGACCAGGTCTTACTTTGTTGCCCAGGTTAGTCTCAAACTCCTGGGTTCAAGCAGTCCTCCTGCCTCGGCCTCCCAAAGTGCTGGAATATAAACGTGAGCCACTGCTCCCACCCCCCTCACACACACTTTATATAACACACACACACACACACACACACATACACACACACACACACAAGTTTGGATACTAATGTGAATCTCGGTATATACATACACTTTATACTCTACATATAAAGTATGTAAAGTACATCTGTATATGTGTATTTATATATGTGTATATATTAACATGTGTATGTATATAAGTATGTGTATATATATGTGTATATATTAACATGTGTATGTATGTATGTGTATAGATAAATATATGTGTGTACATATTAACGTGTGTGTGTATAAGTATGTATATATTGATGTGTATGTATATAAGTATGTGTATATATGTGTATATATTAATGTGTGTATGTGTATAAGTATGTGTATATATTAACATGTATGTATATAAGTATGTGTATATATCAATATATGTGTGTATATATGTGTGTGTGTGTGTATATATTACTATGTATGCATGTGAGTATATACAGACACACACATCCTTTAGTATCCAAATTAGAATTTTATCTGATGGATAAAATTTATTTTATTTTATTCTCTTGTTTTATTCACAGCACTCTTATTTATTCTTATTCACAGCATTGCCTGACTTAGCTATAGATCAAAAATATGTTTTGCAATAAGAAAAGAAAAAGTTGTCAAAACAACTGGATGGGAAAACAATAGAAAAAATTCACATTAGTGTTTCCTTTTGAAGATATGGTCGTGGACGTATTCCTCTTTAAGGATAAGAAATTTAAAACTACAGTAATGCTAACTGATAGACGTGTTAAATTCAGATGTACTGGCTTCCATTTCATGGAACCCACATGTTTATTTCTTCTGCTGTTCCACATTTAATTGATAACAACATCACTACAAGTATAAAAAAAGGAAGCAGAGTGAGGTTTACGGATGAGCACTTGGGAGGGATTTCAGAGGTCGTGATGGCCACAGTGTGAGCCAGCCGATGCCTGGTGCTACCCTTGAGCATGAAGCGGGCCGACTTGAATGCACGTTGTTAATTGCCAGGCCATGCAGTGTCGTTCCTGAGGTCTCTTAAATTGGACATCCTTGGCTTGAGTTCCCCCTCTTGTTATTTGCTTGCTGCGTCCTACGGAGCAAATTAACATCATTCAGTGAACCCTGGTTTCTATGGCTGTAAAATACTGAATAAGTTTGCCAAGATGAAAACAGGAGACAAACTGAGAAATTACTGGGTGTCCAATTTTATGTCGAGAGATGGGATCGTATTTACCTTTTTCGTCTTTGGTCCAGAATGCAAATGCATTGCACGGGAGCACAATGATGGGATTTGTTTCTGCAACAGAAAAGGGCAAACAAAACACTAACAGCTTCGCTTGCAGGTTTTCCTAGCAGCTCACCCTTCAGGCACAGGTCAAAATGCAGCAAACTTGTTCCGTTTGTTTCAATACTAAAATAATGTAGAGATTATTTGGGATATTTTTCTTTCCTGCCCTGTCAAAATTCTGTACACTGATGACACGTGTTGTTTCTTTTGAAGAACGGGGCGAATGATGTGAAACGTCATCGGTGGTTCCGCTCCGTGGACTGGGAAGCTGTTCCGCAGAGAAAACTGAAGGTACAACACATATCAGTGGGTGACTCAGTACGCCTGAGCTCTCCCATTAACAGGGACTGCCTCTGAATCCTGGGACTTCTTTATTGATGGCTGACATGTAATTAATTTATATAATACAACTCTGTCTAAAACCATTCATAAGCCAGGTTCCCCACTCTGTGAGTGTCTTAGTGCTAACCATCTACCTAGCTCCCACAAAGGCAGGAGCCACCACACCCAGTCATATACCACATGTTCTTTGTCCATTCATCCCTGGATGGACACTTATCCCAGATTTTGAAGCAGATTTTAGGAGACCTGGCCTGATTCCTGACTAGCTCTGTGACTGCTAAACCCCACTCCCTCCTCTTTAGTGGAAAGTGGTCAACAGGATTACAGAGATAAGCAAGTGTCTAGCAGCATGGTCATCGTTCAGTGATGGTGGTGTATTACATGGAGAATATTCTTTGGAACGTTTCTGGCCAAACTGCCTATTTTTAAACATCTGGCTTTTTGGCTGGGTGCTGTGGCTCACGCCTATAATTCCAGTACTTTGAGAGGCCAACTCAGGCAGATCACTGGAACCCAGGAGTTTGAGACTAGCCTGGGCAATATGGTGAAATCCTGTCTCTACAAAAAATACAAAAATTAGCCAGGCATGGTGGCATACGCTTGTGGTACCAGCTACTTGGGAGGCTGAGGCACAAGAATTGCTTGATACCAGGAGGCGGAGGTTGCAGTGAGCCAAGATTACGCCACTGCACTCCGGCCTGGGCGACAGAGCCAGACCCTGTCTCCAAAAAAAAAAAAAAAAAAAAAAAAATCTGGCATTTTTTTCAATATATAATACTTGTCCATTTTATAAATGAGGAGACTGTGCTCAGAGAAGTTAAGCAATGTGTGGAAGGTTACACAGCTGCTAAGCAGTATAACTATCACATGTACATATTTATGGGGGTACATGTTATATTTTGACACATGCATAGAATGTGTAATGATCAACTGAGGGTAATCAGGGTATCCATCAGCTCAAACATTTATCATTTTTATGGGTTGGGAATATTGCAGATCTTCTAGCTATTCTGAAATATACAATATATTGTTAACTCTGGCCACCCAACTATGCTATCAAACATTGGAACTTATTCCTTTTATCTAACATTATGTTTATACAATATTTCTTCATCTCTCCTTCATCCCCTACCCATACACACTTCCCACCCTCTGGTAACCATCATTCTACTCTCAGCCTTCATGACATCAATTTTTTTAGCTCCCACATATGAGTGGGAACATGCTGTGTTTCTCATTCTGCATCTGGCTTAGCTTATTATTTATTATTTATTTTTTGAGACAGGGTCTTGCTCTGTTGCCCAGGCTGGAGTGCAGCAGCACGATCTTGCTCACTGCAGCCTCCACCTCCTGGCTTCAAGCAATTCTCATGCCTCAGGCTCCTGAAGTAGCTGGGATTATAGACGCCCAGCTAATTTTTGTATTTTTACTAGAGATGGGGTTTCACCATGTTGGCCAGGCTGGTCTCAATCTTCTAACCTCAAGTGATCCACCAGCCTTGGTCTCCCAAAGCAATGGGATTACAGGCATGAGCTGCCGCACCCAGCCCGGCTTAGTTTACATAACATAATGATCTCCCATTCCATTCGTGGTGCTCCTAAATGACAGGATTTCATTCCATTTTATGGCTGAATAGTTTTTCATTGTGTGTATGGACCACACTTTCTTTATCCATTCATCTGTTGGTGGACACTGAGGTTGATTCCAGATCTTGGCTTTTGTGAGCACTCTGAACTGCGTATGTTACTGATGGGAGTGTTCAATGGTACTGTTTTCACCTTTGCACTTCAGAGTCAAAAGAATGGAGAATGCTGAGAAATGCTTATTCCCAGTGCTCAGCTCAGACCAGAGTTTCTGGGGCTGGAACCTGGGATGACACGCGTCTTTCTTTTTTTTTTTGAGATGGAGTCTCACTTTGTCACTCAGGCTCAGGGTGTAGTGCAGTGGAGTGATCTCAACTCACTGCATCCTCCACCTCTTGGATTCAAGTGGTTCTTCTGCCTCAGCCTCCCAAGTAGCTGGGATTACAGGTGTGCACCACCACATCCAGCTAATTTTTTTTTTTGTATTTTTAGAAGAGATGGGGTTTCACTATGTTGGCCAGGCTGATTTCGAACTTATGACCTCAAATGATCCACCCTCCTTGGCCTCCCAAAGTGCTGGGATTACAGGCATGAACCACTGGGCCTGGGCTGATGCATCATTTTGTTCAAAGTTTTACCTTTTCAAATACTTTATTGTATTAAATTGCATTAAAAAAACAATTTGAATACATTTCATCTACCCACATTGGTCAAAAACCAAGTCAATATTAAAACAGATATATTGCCAAGTCTCCCTCTTACCCCCTCCAAGCCACCTGTAGGTAATCACCTTTTATTAAGTTTTCCTGTGTATCCTTCTAGAGTTTCTTTGTGCTAATAAAAACCCACATGGATACATGCATTCTTATTCTTGCCACTCATTTATACAAATCTAGAGTAGCATAGTATGTACATTATTATAGTCTTGCTTTTTGCACTTGACTGTATAATCTGGAGACCTGTCTACATACCTGGCTAGCTTCCTCATTTTTTTTTTTTTTTTTTTTTTTGAGACGAAGTCTTGCTCCGTTGCCCAGGCTGGAGTTCAGTGGTGCGATCTTGGCTCACTGCAACCTCCGCCTCCCAGGTTCAAGTGATTCTCCTGCCTCAGCCTCCCAAGTAGCTGGGATTACAGGCATCCACCCCTATGCCCGGCTAATTTTTGTATTTTCGGTAGAGACAGGGTTTCTCCAAGGGCCAGGCTGGTCTCGAACTCCTGACCTCAGATGATCCTCCCACCTTGGCCTCCCAAAGTGCTGGGATTACAGGCATGAGCCACTGTGCCTAGCCAGCTTCCTCATTTAAAAAAAAACTGCATTGTATTCCATCACATGACTGTACCATGACTTACTTAATACCATATATGTATATATTTTGAGACAGGATCGCACTCTGTCATTCAGGCTGGAATGCAGTGGTGCAATCATGGCTCACTTGGAGTATCGACCTCCTGGGCTCAAGCAGTCCTCCCACCTCAGCCTACTGAGTAGGTGAGACTGCAGGCACACAGCCCCACACCCGGCTCATTGTATTTTTTGTAGAGACAGGGGACTCCCTATGTTCCCCGGGCTGGTCTCAAACTTCTGAGGCTCAAGCAACCCTCCCGCCTCAGCTTCTTAAAGTGTTGGGATTACAGGTGTGAGTCCCCACACCCGGCCTCATTCACAATATTTTAATTCAGATTGCCGCGTTCATAAACGAAGGGAAGACAGCTTTAGTGTTTTGCAAATCATTTTCATTTTTAGGTACAGTGACAGAAAGAAAGGGGTGTGTGCAGCACCCACGCGTCCCGTTCCTTTCTAACCATGCCTTTGTGCTTCGGCCATGTGTTACAGCCTCCCATTGTGCCCAAGATAGCTGGCGACGGCGACACTTCCAACTTCGAAACTTACCCTGAGAATGACTGGGACACAGCCGCGCCCGTGCCGCAGAAGGATTTAGAAATCTTCAAGAATTTCTGAGGACAGGAGCTCACATCTGGAAGGTATATCTTTATATTTAGTAATTACCAAAAAATGAGACTGACTCGACCCCACATCCAGGTGAGGCTGCGTTTACTGAGTGGGGCTTAACCTCATACACACAGAAGTCAGCAGTGAAGCAGAGCAAAGGGGAGTGATTCCAAGGGTCAGCAAAATAAACACAGCCATGCCTGTGACTCCAGGTCAGTATGTGGTCAGAGGCAGCAGCATCACAGTCCAGAATCCATCTTCTGCGTCAGAACCTGCACATCTAAATAAGACCGCTAGGTGGTTTGTGTGTGCCTGAACATTTGAGAAGCCCAGCTCTTCTGGTCCCTGTTCAGAAACCCTGAGTGACAGGCGAGCTTCCTTACAGTAATTAACAAGTATTTTCAAAAGTCTCTTTAGGTCTCCTTTGGTTAAAAAATAAGAAGAAGAAATATACCCTCATAGGAAATTTGCTAAGCTTAATTGAAGATGACTGGAAAAGGATTTTGAGTCTATTACTTCTTTGAGCCTTTGAAGGTCTATTATTATTTTTTAAATAATAATAATATTTTTTAGAATCCCTCATGAAATTTGCTAAGCTTTAATTGAAGATGACTGAAAAAGGCTTTTGACTCTGTTATTTCCTTGAGCCTTTGAAAGTCTATTATTAGTTTTTAAGTATGGATTAAAAAGAGCTTTCAGTTACTCCTCAATTCTAAATTGCTCGGTTTTATGGCTTCAATTAGATCTTTCTTCCTGTAACACATGAGCAAGAAAAATACCAGTGAAGCAAAATACTGTCAGTGATGTGTCTCTTCATTGACATAGCTTGTTTTTCCCATTTTGATTTCCATTCCCGTAATTTTCCTGTAGTCTTCCCAGTTATGTGAAGTGGAAAGCCAATTGGCTAACCAACACCATTCGAAACAGACACCAAATGTCACAATTGCTGACTGGGGAGAGGAACCAACCTGCTGAAAGACATGGTGAATGAGAGCCCTCCATCCTGGGCGGGTGTTTACATGGATGTACCAAGAGGAAAACTGGATAAAAATTAAAATAACAGACAACAAAATGATAGAGGAATAGGTGGCTGTGACCTCGAGAAAATAACCTGTCTCCGTGGCGTGGCTTCACCTCTCAGTATGTGATGAACGCTTTTACAGTGGTGACTGGTTTGTATTAACATGAGAGTGTGTAACTTTATCAACTTCATAAATGCTCATGAAATCCAGCTGTGGGTTTTAAAAATCATAAGATGTTCCTGAATGTGTTTACTTCTTTTTGTTTCTCTGGTCTACTTTGGGGCTTACATTTTAGCTGATTTGCCCATAACATCTTACAAATTATATCTCTCCAGGAAATCTTTAAAATGATGTAAAGACTGGGTTTGTTTTAGTATGAAGGATCCCTAGTTGAGAAGCCACAAAAATAGAACCTTTCTCTAATAGAGACCCCTCAATTGTAAAATTTACTTAAAGAACAAAAAAGCTTCCATTTGATGGATTTTTGTCGTATAATCAGTGAACAGTTTCATTACATCCTGTCCCCAGCTGCCCCTACTTTCCCTGAAAAAGATTCCACACTTAGGAATAACCTTTCTCAATCTGGTATGCATTGTTGAGAAAGTATGTGCAAGTATTATTTTTGCTAAGTGGAATCATTTTTAATATAGTTTGGCTTGTGGTCAGGGCTCTGTTTAATGAATTTTTTTTTTCTTTCTGAGACAGAGTCTCGCTTTGTTGCCCAGGCTGGATTGCAGTGGTGCGATCTCAGCTCACTGCAACCTCCGCCTCCTGGGTTCAAGAAATTCTCCTGCCTCAGCCTCCCAAGTAGCTGGGATTACAGGTACCTGCCACCACACCAGGCTAATTTTTTTGTATTTTTAGTAGAGATGGGTTTCACCGTGTTGCCCAGGCTGGTCTCGAACTCCTGAGCTCAGGCAATCCGCCCACCTCGGCCTCCCAAAGTGCTGGGATTACAGGCATGAGCCACTGTGCCTGGCCCAGATGCAAGATTTTAATCCATCTCAGTAATTTTATTAAGTAATTTGCACACCAAACACATCCCAGGCATTTTCAGCAACGAGCGATTAGTTTCAGGAATTTTATGCAGGAAGATAACTTCTTGATGAAGCCAAATCTTCTCCTGTAAATAAGACACCAGTTCAGATGAATCACTGCACTTGAGGGCAGCTTAGAAACTATGCTTTAGCCATTCATCTTTGTTTGAATCACCCTGTATGCCTTTCTGAATGTGGAGGAGGAATTTAAGAGAACTGACTCACTATGTCTTTTATTTTACTTTGTAATAAAATATTTTCTGTCTTGCTGTGAGGTTCTCTGAGGAAGCATGTTGAATTGGGGATCCCATTTTTCTTGTGCAGTTCATCATCTATTGGTGGATAAATTTATCTATTTATGGATAAGCGTATGATAGAACATTCTTCAGGCTGGGTGTGGTGGCTCCTACCTGTAATCCCGGCACTTTGGGAGGCCGAGGTGGGAGGCTCACTTGAGGTCAGGAGTTTGAGATCAAGCCTGGGCAACATAGTGAGACCCCATGTCTACAAAAAATAAAAAAGTTAGCTAGGCGTGGTGATACATACCTGTTGTCCCAGCTATTCTAGAGGCTGAGGTGGGAGGCTCGCTTGGGCCTGGAAAGTTGAGGCTGCAGTGAGCTGTGATTGTGCCTGTACTCCGGCCTGGATGGCAGAGTTAGACCTCATCTCAAAAATGAAAACAGGGCTGGGCGAGGTGGCTCATGTCTGTAATCCCAGCACTTTGGGAGGCCGAGGCGCATGGATCATCTGAGGTCAGGAGTTCGAGACCAGCCTGGCAAACATGGTGAAATCCCGTCTCTACCAAAAATACAAAAATTAGCCAGGCGTGGTGGCGGGCACCTGTAACCCCAGCTGCTCAGGAGGCTGAGGTAGGAGAATCACTTGAACATGGAGGTGGAGGTTGCAGTGAGCTGAGATCGCACCACTGTACTCCAGCCTGGGCAACAAGAGCAAGACTCCGTCTCAAACAAACCAAAAAAACCCCTTACCTTTAAAACATTCTTCATTTCCTTTTTATTGGCCTCTCCTTTTAGAATTCAGGCTTATGGATCCTTGCAAAAAGAATTACAAAGGGAAGTTTTCTTTGTTATCACTTAGGGAAAGGAAACCTTTGTATTATCATTGAGATGATGATGATTACAAAATTCATCCAGTTACTGAGAAACTCAAAAAATCTTTTGTCCTATTTCATGCTAGAAACAGGAAGATTGGAATCTGCCTGGAACAAAGAACTGCACCTAAGCAGACCAGAAACAAAACGTCTTCTTCGGCATAAGGACATTTCCACTTTTCTCTGTACCTGTGTGTATAGAAATAGATCAGAGCACAGTTGAAATTCATGGAACTGGCGTTATTTAAGCAACTGGAATTCCACACTGGAGGAAGGTTTTGAACATTGTTTGGTTGTAGATTTTATCTTATCCTTCAGTGTTGTGTTCCTACTGTGCTGTCTTGGTTTTTGTCATAGACTTAAGTTTATAAGTTTGAACTGGACTTGTTCGATTATAACCACAAATTTGTGTGTGTGTGTGTGTGTGCGTGTGTATATATATATAGAAGTCATTATGGCAGATGCACAGAAATTGTGCAGTGATGTAAATGTTCATACTTCACAGAGCCTATAATTTTTATTTGTCAATTTGTTTTTTCAAAGATCTCTTCTAGGGGACAACATCTGAAGGGTATGTTGCATGCATTAAAAAAAATCATCTCACATGCATTTTATAGTTTGGGGGAAGAAAATATCATGGGGAGGTCTACCTTCAGTATCTTTAGTCCTTCCTACCTGGTAACTTGAGACTTTAAAAGAAGAAACAAAGGGAAGAAGATATGGGAGCGAATTTATTCCAAGAATCTACAATGACACTGAAGTTGTTGGAGGAATGTACTGTATTTACAAAAACCTTCTGTGTCACATTCAAAAATTTCATCTGAGCTGGGTGCAGTGGCTTGTTCCTATAGTCCCAGCACTTCGGGAGGCTGAGGTGGGTGGATTGCTTGAGCCCAGGAGTTGGAGACCAGTCTGGGAAACATGGTGAGACCTCATCTACAAAATACAAAAAATTAGCCGGGCATGGTGGCACGTGAATGTAGTGTCAGCTACTCAGGAGGCTGAGATGAGAGGATCACTTGAGCCTGGGGAGGTCCAGGCCACAGTGATCCGAGATCACACCACTGCACTCCAGCCTGGGTGACAGAGTGAGACCCTGTCCAAAAAAAAAAAAAAAAAATAGGCAATGGCTTTGTGCTTTTGAAGGTGGATTGAAGAGAACGTCCACCTTAAGGCTTTAGAAGACAGTGAAGCTGGGTGTGGTGGCTCACTCCTGTAACCCTGGGACTTTGGGAAGCTGAGGCAGGAAGATTGTTTGAGCCTAGGAGTTCGAGACCGGCCTGGGCAGCATAGCCAGTCCTCATCTCTATAAAAAGAAAAAAAATGTTTAAACACAGTGAAATTGCGGAAACAGAAAGTAGCCACCCTTTTCCATCAATGACCTTTTCTTCACATAGAGGTCAACTCAGTAGGTGAGAATAATTAGTAGGTTCAGCAGAATAAACTCTTGACAATTAATAACTCAGTGGAAAATGATGTTCAGATGGTGAAATGTGGAAATGTTTTAGACAACTGTATTTTCGGCCTGTGCTTCTCACTCACCATCCTGTTGGGATTAACAGTTGAGGGCCATCGCCGTCTAAACATTTAACATGCAGTTTCCCATCAGTTTTACCATGAATGTGAAAAGGTGAAACTGGTGCTGACTTTGGCAGCCGGTATACTAAAATTGGAATGATATGGAGGAGATTAGCATGGCCCCCTGCCTAAGGAAGATCCACAGATTCATGCAGCATTCCATATTTTTTTTTAAAAAAGGTTACACTGTGCACCGAGATGTGGAGCTAGAAGGAAAACCATTAAGTCTCATGTTTGCTGACTATAAAAATAAATCATAGTAATATTATTGAACATTCTACTTTAAAAATTATTAATAAAACCATAAATGAAACACTTGAGCACACTTTAGAAAGTACATAAACCCATGAGTCCATATGCCTATTTTTAGGTTGTCTGTTTTATTATCCAGGATTTCATACTCAGATGAAAATTAGCATCAGGAAAGCCTGAAATGCCTTAATTGTGAACTGATATGCAGGAAAATGAAATATGCAAGCACATTGATGACCTTGTTCTTTACGGGCATTGTAATCAGCCTCTTAGCCATACAGAACAAATGAGAAATTAGAAGCGATTCCAAGAACGTGTGATGGTGTGAAACCCACTTTCGACCATCACGCACATTTCAGCATTTGAAGTGACACAGGCTACCTGGTAACTGCCCATGGCGGGGTCATAGTTTAAATGGCCCAATGTCATGTAGAGGTTAATTTAATCAAAATGAGCTATAAACATGGAACAATCACTGTATAATTTTAAAATAGTTTACCTGGCCAGGCATGGTGGCTCACGCCTGTAATCCCAGCACTTTGGGAGGCCGAGGCAGGTGTATCACCTGAGGTCAGGAGTTCGAGACCAGCCTGGCCAACATGGCGAAACCCCCGTCTCTACTAAAATACAAAAATTAGGTGTGGTGGCGGGCTCCTGTAATCCTGGCTACTCGGGAGGCTGAGGCAGGAGAATCGCTTGAACCCGGGAGGCGGAGGCTGCAGTGAGCCGAGTTTGTGCCACTGCACTCCAGCCTGGGCAACAGAGCGAGACTCCATCTCAAAAAATAAAAATAAAAAAAATAAAAATAGCTGGCCTGGGTGGGCATTCCAAAATTTTTGCATAGATGATCATGTGAAACAGTCACTGTGCAAAATGTGGAGGAAAATTCATTACAATAATCACAAAATTTATCAGGGAAACATTACAAATTTACTTTGCTTCATGTAATTTTATGAGTTGGTAGTATTTTCTTAAATTGGAATACTGTAAGAGAATAGGACATGGATATGTTACAACAAGAAGTATATTGGGGCAAGTCTTGTTTTTCTGAAGGGAAATGGCACCAGCCTGCTTTCATAGGCGTTGATAAAGCCAGGAAGGAAATAAAGTCACAACCGAATAGTATACACTGTATCTACTGAATTCTTCTAATTCCTTCGCAACAGAAGTCTAAATCCTGCTTAGCCTAAACATATCTATAGCCAGCGATGGGCAAATTATATTTGCTGTCAGCATGATAGAATAAGAAGCAAAAACCCCCCAGCAGTGGGGTAAGGTTGCGCACTTCATCCCCTCAAAATGCTGTTCAGCCCCACTCCCTCTCTATGCCCGTCAAACAACTGCACAATCACTTGTTAGTGAATTTCTCGTTCAGCGTTTTGTTTCTTTCTGTCCATACTTAAAGACCAAATCATTTGTTTGCTTTGAAGAAAAAGCAAAAACAAGAACAAAAACACCAAATCATTTGAAATCACTATCCATTAAAAAAAATCACCAGTGGAACTAAACAGTTGAGTGGTTTGGGATGTGTTCGCCATTTCTGTGTTTGACCTACGTGGCCTCTAGTTCTTTGGACCATTGTAACTGTGAAACTATGGCTTAATACTGTTAAAGACCCCAAGGCTCAACTCTGTAGCCAGGGTGCACCTCAGGCTGCACAAATACAACACCAGAATGTCACAATCATTCATTGCTCCAGCTACTGAGTGAACAGCGTGCAAGACAGCACTGGCTTGGGTTTTATTTTTGCAGCCAGTTAACTTTGCATTACATCTACACAGTCCTTGCAGCCTTTGATTTCTCCAGTTGTAGAGATTTGAAATGGGGTGGCCGGGTTCCTCTCATTTTTCCTTCAATCTACCTAGCATGCATTTTACACACGTTGGAGGAGTCGTATGCACTGTTTTTCTGTTGCCGACGGAGGCAAGAAGGCCTTCTAATTAGTCTAACTTAAACGAATGGGATTCACTTAACAAAAGCAAGAAGAAAAGCACACGAACAGGTGTCTTAATGCATTTGGATAGTTTCTTTGCGGGGTGTGTGTGTGTGTTTGTGTGTCTTGGTGAAGGTGAGGGGCTGTATTTTCACCAAGCCTTTTCATCATCAAGCTTGCTTTGCAAACCTTATGGCTTTGCACCCCGCAAAACAGTCCTTCCTAATAGCAGGGATGCTCTGTCATGGTTTTCTGTAAATTATCGTGTGTTGGGAAGTTCTGTTCACGCTTAGTTTGATCTTCCATGGTGGAGACATCTGTTCTGTATGTAAAAGGCATTACAATTGTGTTTTAGCGGATGAGATTGGAAGCCTTTCCACAGTCCTTGTGCTCTGAGATGGCTGTTGAGCTCTGCACAGCTGTCGTAGCCGAATTCTTTTTTTGCGCTGAACACTGGGCAGCCTCACCATGTTGCCAACGTGCTTCTGGGGCCCCGTGACTGCCGTCGGATGCCGCGCACACAGGCAGAGTGCCTTTGCAGGTTTGTGCACCCCTTGGCGAGCCAGAACTGGGAACCTCGCAGGGTGACCCCGCCTTCTCATGGGGGGTCGGGGAGGGGAGTGCCTATTTTTAATCCTGTCTGTTTGTTGCACAATGGAAATCACTGTGATTTGTACATATGCCCTAGGGAAATTTTACTGCTGTCTAATTTATGTAATAATACTGTTGATTCCAGGTTTGTTTAATAAAACTTTGTATCTTTTCAGAAGTCTGAGTTTAATCTGCTTCTGTCTCCAAACAAGCTGTGGCTTTTTTCCTTTGGTCTAATCCAGGGATGGGCAATTATCTGTAGGGGCCACATGGCAGATATTTTCTGCATTGCGGGACACACAGTCTCTGTTGCACAGAGTGCAAAAAAGCTGCTATAATTAGGCACGGAGGTGCACGCTTGTAATTCCAGTGCTTTGGGAGACCAAGGTGGGAGGATCGCTTGAGCCCAGGAGTTTGAGACCAGCCTGCAACGTAGCAAGACCCTATCTCTACAGAAATGAGAAAATCTGTCAGTAGTGGTAGCACGAGCCTGGGATTGCTCAGGAGGCTGAGGTGGGAGGGTCACTTGAGCCCAGGAGTTTGAGCCTGCTTTGAGCTATAATTGTACCAATACCCTCCAGCCTGGGTGACAGAACAAGAACCTGACTCTTAACAAAAATCAAAAAGCCCCATAGACAATATGTAAACAAGTGGGCATGGCTGTGCTCCAATAAAGTTTTATTGACAAAAATAATCAGAGGGCCGGATTTAGCCCGAGGGCCAGCATTTGCTGATTCCTGTTGTAGCATGTGATGTTGACTTTGCAGACTGGCTTCGCAGGTTGTTAAAAATGTGCTGCCCTCATCATCATGAATGAATAAAATATTTTATTGCTTACTCTTATTATTCACATATTTGACACCCAGGTTTCTGAGTGACATTCGCAGCTTGCTAAAAACATCCTGACTTCGTACATTGTAAAATCAATTGATTTGTAATTTTTGACACTCACATAGCACTTGCTATTAGCAGAGGCTGAAATATTACACCCAGCTAAGGGTCAAACACAAGCCTGTTTACTTATGACCAAGCTGTCCCTGTTCCCATCTTGGAATTCCCTGGGGAAGGGAGTCTTCCCACGGGCTGGTGTGGCTGTTCAGGGTCTGGTTCAGGGACCACTCGGGAGTTTCTGTAGCATAGGTTCTTGGTGAGTGACAATCTGATTTGGGAAAGGATATGGAGTGTTTGTGTGTTTGTTGGAAGGCTAGGGGAGGGGTCTTGAAGCCCCTTCGGCAGAACAAACATGCTTTGTACTTTGGGGTAAGATTGCTAGAGATTGTCCAGGGTTGTGTCAATTATGTGTCATAGATATGTATTAATATTTAGCCACACCCCGTTGGAGCTCTCTGACTTTCCTAGAAGTCAGGCTCATCTTGTATACTTATTGAAATGATCAGATAACCTTCTTCCGAGGGTGTGAAGGAAAATCATAGTTAGGTGGACCCCCCTCATCTTAACGAGAGGCTGTCTCGGGTATCGCGTTGCAGAGATGGACAGGAATTGCTGGAGTGTTTTGTTTTGTTTTGTTTTGTTTTGTTTTGTTTTGTTTTGTTTTGTTTTGCGACAGAGTCTCCCTCTGTTGCCCAGGCTGGAGTACCCTGGTGCAATCGCAGCTCACGGCAGCCTCGAACTCCTTCTCTCAAGCGATCCTCCCACCTCAGCCTCCTGAGTAGCTGGGACTACAGGTGTGCGCCACCACACCCAATTAATTTATTTTTTATTTTTATTTTGTAGAGATGAGGTCTCCGTATGTTGCCCAGGCTGATCTCAAACTCCTGGCCTCAAGCAATCCTCCCACCTTGGCCCTGCGAAGCACTGGGACTGCAGGTGTGAGGAATTGCAGTTTGGGGAGCACCCGTTTTATGTGGGCAGTGAGATGCATACTGTTAAATGTGTGTGCAACAAAGCTATCCTTTAATCCTTAAAATACTGCAACGCATGGGACACCTGCCCACTCTAACCACTGCTAAAAGACAAAGCTGTTGACACGAGAACTCAGCAGAAAACAAAATCACAGAGCTAAGGTTTCCATTCCGTCTGCTCCTGCTTACACCAAGGCGCTAAACAACACTTCAATAATAAATATGTGTTACATAAGCATAACAGAATAAATATATGACTATAATATGTAAATATATTAATGTATATTTATTACATATTATAAAATTAATATAATATATTAAATACATTAATTTATGTTTATATATATTTAATGTATTTATGCAATATATGTATATTAAATTCAATGTATACAATATATGAATATGTTACATTAACATACAATATATTTATACACAATATATATTAAAGTACTATATATTAAAGTGCTGTATATGAATATATGCATGTACTATATTCATATACAGCACTTTATATATTATACATAAGTATACTATAATATATAGTATAGATATATAATATATGTATATAATGTATATATAATGTAATTTATATAATATGTATTTGTATATGTTTAGTATAATATATAGAATTTCTATATTATATATTTATTATATATAATATACTTAGACATTTATTAAAGAACAGCATTCTGTATTTTCTGACAAAAATATTGGATGCCAGTTAAAACCATCAAATGCTGAAGACCTACCATGAGTATATTGATGAGGGAACTAGAAATTTGATGTTTTGTTATAAGGCAGAAAACCATGATGTACTAAAACTAGTCCATCAATCCTTCTGTGGATCAAATTTTTTTTAAAAAGATTTAATTTACATTTTTATTGACAATACTTGTACATATTTTTGGGGTACATACCAATGTTTGAGTAAATATAATGTACAGTGATCAGATCATGGTAATTAGCAAATCCATCAGGCATCTCAATCAGGCATCATTTCTTTGTGTTGGGAACATTCAATATCCTCCTAGATTTGAAACTGTATATTATTGTTAACTATAGTCGTCCCACAGGGCTATAGAACACCAGAAGGTATTCCTCCTGTCTAGCTGTAATTTCGTATCCTTTAAGAAACCTCAGCCGGGCACGGTGGCTCATGCCTGTAATCCCAGCACTTTGGGAGGCTGAGGCGGATGGATCATGAGATCAAGAGTTCAAGACCAGCTTGACCAACATGGTGAAACCCTGTCTCTACTAAAAATACGAAAATTAGCTGGGAATGGTGGCATGCGCCTGTAATCCCAGCTACTCGGGAGGCTGAGGCAGGAGGATTGCTTGAACCCGGGAGGCGGAGGTTGCAGTGAGCCAAGATCGCGCCATTGCACTCCAACCTGGGCGACAGAATGAGACTCCGTCTCAAAAAAAAAAAAAAGAAATCTCTATCCCCTCCTCCCCCCACCCTTCCCAGCCTCTAGTATCCTCTGTTCTACTTTTTATTTCTGTAAGAGCTACTTTTAGTTCCCACATGAGAGAGAACCTGTGACATTTGCCTTTCCAGTTCTGCTTATTTCACGTAACATAATGTCCTCCAGTTTCATCCATGTTGATGAGAATGACAGGATTTCATTCTTTAGTAATGGCTGAATAGTATTCCATGGCGTATATATGCTGCCATATTTTCTTTATCCATTCATCTGTTGCAAATTTATTTTATTATATTATTTTTGTTGAGACAGGGTCTCATTCTGTTGTCAAGGCTGGAGTGCAATGGCACAATCACAGCTCATTGCAGCCTTGACCTCCCAGGCTCAAGCCATCCTCCCACCTCAGCCTCCAAAGTAGCTGGGACTACAGATGCACCCCCGCCATGCCCAACTAATTTTTACTTTTTTTTTGTAGAGACAGGATCTTGCTATGTTGCCCAGGTTGGTCTCAAACTCCTGGGCTTGAGTGATCCTTCTGCCTCAGCCTCCCAAAGTGTTGGGATTACAGGCTCTCACAAGCCACCATGTCTGGACTTGCAAATTTATTTTACTAGGCAAGCTGCCTTTGAGAAGTCCATGAAAGAGACCATTTTCTACACATGTAAAGCTACAATTCAATTGTTAAAATTCTGATAAAAACCAAAACATGAGATCTACCCTGTTAAATTTTTACGTGTTTAATCCACATTGTTCCCCATGAGCTCTGTCTTGTCCAGCAGGTCTCCAGAAATTTTTATTTTACATGATTGAAACTCTACACCCATTAAGCAGCAAGTCCCTATTGTCCCCTCTTCTCAGTCCCTGGGAACCACCGTCAACCACCCTCTACTCCAAAAATCAGAGAAGACACAGGTCTGCACACCTGGGTCTTAACTTTCATCTGAAACATTTTTAGTTCTCAAGGACATCACGGAGAATAGATTCATACTTTCATATCTAGTTATAAATGTCTGGCTTTGAGCCAGCTGCATACTCAGCTTTTAAAATCCCCCTGGGGGCAATGTCTCGGAAACCCACTGGCTGAAAAACAATTCATAATGAATCAGGAATTGTGCGGAGGCCGTTTTAAAATGAGTGCCTTGGAAAAATGAAAAAAACAAAAATCTACAAAAGGCAAAGTTAAAAAAATGATGTCATTCCAGTAAGTGGGGAATGAAGAAAGGTAATTTGGTCTACAGAGTTCAGAGTTCTTGTTATTTTACACTGGGCTTGTTTTTAATTGAACTGATGAATAATGACCGGAATGCCTGAACATCTAGAGCTGGAAAAAGCTGGCCCTGGAGAAGGTACATCATTCGTTATTTGTGAAAGTCAGCTACAGTAGTCAGTACAGGATACAGTAGAAGTATCCATTTCACTGTGGACAGATGTTTAGATGCCTTTTCTTCTGTCTTGGGATTTTTCTTTTTCCCACCCAACCCCACTCTACCTTTTTTCTAAGAAAAGTATCTGGTAACAATCCAACATGGGAAACTTCTGCTTCTTTCGAGAATATAATCTTCAAAATAATGGGTGCTTAACAAGACATTCTCCAAGCCACTATTTTTCATACCTTTACCGTGGCCACAATGAGAAATATATTGTACATATTTTACAGAACCACCCGGACTCACATACATGCAAACACACACATGCCCCTAAAACTAAAGTTGAACAAGACAATCCAAACTTAATGATATTAATATTGTAGTAACAGGGTTATCAAATACGAATTTATTAATCATGGTTACATAGAGCACTGTTTCATTTCAAATTATTTTTAATATGAGTAGAGACCTGCAAAACTGAATCCATGGCCCTTTCTTGGGTCTTGCTTAGTGTTTGAAAAGCACTTTTCTATTAAAAGTGACTGCTCTGCACTCCGTATCTCTGCTTTTCCACATTAAAACGAGACTCAATATTGGTGATTTCACAAGGGAGCAAATGCCAGCTAGTCTTGAGAGGAAACTTGTTGCTTGCTTTCTCATGACATCTGTGAATTAAAAACTCAAAACCATTTCATTTCCATTGTTTGATATGGCACACAGCAGCTTGCTGGCTAAGATGTGCATTTTGTGGTACATTTATTAGAATAATAGTATTCTGGCATTATGTGAGTATGATTTTCTTTTCTCTAGCCCATTTCTAGACTTTGTAAATTTGTACATTGACAACTAGTTGGTCCAGCTTCTTAGGTATTTTTTTTTTTTTTAAACAACTGCTGGGTCCAAAGTGCCGTTGGTATTACAGGTTGCCATTACTTTTTATGAGCTAGTTTGCGATGCCAGTTGGATGGATTCTCTTTTCCTAACGGCAGTGGAATATCTGTGTCAGCTTCTGGCGGCCAATGACTCTGTAGCCAGTCCATTTGAGAGACTGCCAACTCTCATGGAAGATCTGGGTGGACGTTGGAGTTCTGGATAGGTTTGTGTGTTCTCTTTTCCAAGGGGAAAGAAATGGTGGTGGAATTGCATGTGTCTAACTCTTAACTATTTCTTATCAGAGTTTTAGTTTTTGTGGGCTTATGAATTCATCTTGTCTCAGTAACAAAGTGTCAACAAAATGTACTGAAAAGGGTTTTCTTTTAAAAACGGCAAGAGAAACTATTCCAGTGAATAGTTTGCAAACTAGAGAGATACAGTTCTGGAGAACAAAGAGAGAGTGTTTTCTTTTCTTTTTTTATTTTTTTAATAGAGTTCCTGCCCAAGGTTCCCACTGGTCTGCTAGGCAACTGAGGAATGCAAACTTGTTTAGTTCTGATTGGTTGCTGCTTGTTGAGTTCTGACTGGTTGACACTTGGGATCTCATGGGTTGATGTTTGTTGAATTCTCTTGGGTTGACATTTGTTGGGTTCTGACCAGTTGACACTTGGGATCTCATGGTTGATGTTTGTTGAGTTCTCATGGGTTGACATTTGTTGGGCTCTGATTGGTTGACACTTGTTGAGTTCTGACTGGTTGATGCTTTTTGAGTTTGATGGGTTGATGCTTGTTGGCTTCTGACTGTTTGATGCTTGTTGAGTTCTGACTGGTTGATGCTTATTGAGTTCTGACTGGTTAATGCTTGTTGGCTTCTGACTTGTTGGCTTCTGACTGGTTGACACTCATTGGGTTCTGAGGGGTTGATGCTTGTTGAGTTCAGACTGGTTGACACTTGTGGGGTCCTGATGGGTTTGTGCTTGTTGAATTCTGACTGGTTGATGCTTGTTTAGTTCTGACTGGTTGACACTTGTTGAGTTCTGATTAGTTGGTGCTTGTTGAGTTCTGATGGGTTGGCATTCATTGAGTTCTATCCAACTGGTTGATGCTCATTGAGTTCTGACTGTTTGACACTTGTTGGGTTCTAACTGGTTGACACTTACTGAGTTCTGACTAGTTGATGCTTGTTGAATTCTGATTGGTTGACACAGATCACAGTCTATTGATTGATTCAGGCTGCATGAATAGGAATTGACAGTTGTGAAAGTCTCAAAGTTGTAAGAATGTTTGGGTTTTCCAGGAACTTAGAGCACATGTGTGAGCTCTTGTCAGCAAATGGCCACTTGACCCTGTTTTGAATTTAGTCCCATTGAGTGACTTGGGATCCACCTTGAAGCACTGACTCCTTCAGGGTTCACAGAAAATGTAGGAGAACCTGCCATTTTAACCATTTTTCTATATTTTGATCCCATATCTTTATTTTCTCACTCTTGACCTGATTTGGCCTAACGTTTTCCATCCTTTTATCTTCACTGAAGTTTAGCTTAGTTTTCTGCTCTTTAAATGTATTCTTTAAGTAATGACAGATCATCCTCATTCTAGGCTCCAAAGATAGTAATAAGATGCACTCTTTCCAGACAGGCGGAATGAATTTTGATGGCCCAGTTTTTTTTTTTTTTTTTTTGAGACGGAGTCTCGCTTTGTCGCCCAGTCTGGAGTGCCGTGGCGCGCGCTCGGCTCACTGCAAGCTCCGCCTCCCGGGTTCACGCCGTTCTCCTGCCTTGGCCTCCTGAGTAGCTGGGACTACAGGCACCCGCCACCAGGCCTGGCTAATTTTTTGTATTTTTAGTAGAGACAGTGTTTCACTGTGTTAGCCAGGATGGTCTCAATCTCCTGACCTCGTGATCCACCCACCTCGGTCTCCCAAAGTGCTGGGATTACAGGCGTGAGCCACCGCGCCCGGCCTTTGATGGCTCAGTTTTTACAAATTTATATCTTTTTGAGGGGTTTGGTTAGCCTTTCAAATTTGAATTAGTCAATATTTTAAATGGTTTAATTATTTAAGAAAATTTTAATATTATAATATGTAAATATTGTCATGTTTCATATTGTAAATGTTACAGCATTTGTGACAATGAAAATAAGTCTTAAACATATCCCAGAAATAAAACCACTTAATTATGTGTAGAGTTCTCTTTATCAGTATCTACTTTGGTCATTGTTATATGGGCTTCACAATTCTATTACAATTTATAAAACTTGAGCTAGGCAACCTAGTAAGACCCTGTCTCTACAGAAAATGAAAAAATTAGCTGGACGTTGTGGTACATGCCTGTAGTCCTAACTACTCAGGAGGCTGAGGTAGGAAGATTGCTTGAGCCCAGGAGTTACATGTGGATGTGGATGGATGGGTGGATGGATGGACGGACGGACAGATAGATAGATAGATAGATAGATACAGATGAATAGACAGATGATAGATAATAGGTTGATAAGGATAGATGATACATTGTTAGATAGAGTTTCACATGCAAAAGCCCAGGGTTTCTCTAACTGAGCACTACTGACATCTGAGGCTGGATGATTCTCTGTGGTTGGTGCCATTCTATACATTATAGGATGCTGACAGACATCTTTGGCCTCTACTCCCTAGATACCAGTATCCCCCTTGGCCCCCACTCCTGTGGTGACAACTAAAAATGTCTCCAGACATTGCCAAAAGACCCTGGGAGGTAAAAATCTCCCCTGGTTAAAAACCACTACTTAGAAAAATAAGATTGGGGACCATTTGGGAGCCATGAACACAGAGCAAAACAGAAAGAACCAAGACTCGAATGGTGATCTTCCTTTAAGCTTTCACAGCAAGATTAATCTTCATGCCAAAGAAGATCCTGGATCAACAGGGTCATCCTCCAATTTTGAAATTTATGACATATCATGGCCACATGCCAAGCCAAGAATGTGAGCTCTTGCAGTGTTTTACTTGGATGGGATTAGAGCCACCGGGTAGAAAAACTGCAGACAAGTTTATCCAACCAAATGGCTGCCAAGGTCAACAAAGAGGTGCCAGAGAACTGAGAAATAGAAAAGAGGTATAAAGATCTCTCTGGAATCTTCATTCTTGCAGTGGGCATTCGAAGGATTTTTTTTTTTTTTGATGGGTCACCTTTCCTTTCTCTGAATTCATCTCAGAATTTCTACTCAATGTCGCCAAGTCAACATTTGGTCTTTTACCAAGTGGAAAATATTTCTATGAGCAGTGTAGTGAATTGTAAGAGTCTGGGGTGCTTGAATGTGTCTTGAGCTATGAGTCAGAGACCTGGGTCAGGTTCTGCTTCTCACTGGGGCCATCGTGGTGGACATGTTTCTTAGCTGTTCTCCATATTAATGGATCCATTCTTCAAATAGGGGCACTAATTATTCCTGTGGGCTCCCTTTCTGATCAGAAACCTCCAGTAGCTCTCTGTTGCACTCAGAAGGCAAAATAATAACATAACAACAGTATAGAAAGGTCTCCATGATCTGCTGTCAGTAATGTCCCTGAATCTCTTTCCAGGGCATCAGCTCCCGATGCCTGGACTCTTTGCTGATTTAGAACACATCCCATAAGCTCCTGCCACGGGGTCTTTCCGCTGGCCCTTTTTTCTCTTCTAGATACCAGCATAGCTTCCGCCTTCGCCATCTTCAACTCTTTGCTCAAATATCTTCTCAATTCCTCCAGCACTTTATTTAAAATTTCAACTTGATTCCAACACTCTCTACCACTATCCCAGCTTTATTTTTTTCCTCTCTACCACTAAGCACTTTCTACTGGTTTGTACCCTTTTCTTATTTACTTTGTTTATTGTCTTCTTCTTCCCACTAGAATGCAAACTGCAGGCAGGCAAGGAATTAGGCCTTTGGTTGGGTTTATTGTCATAATCATATTAGTCATAATATCATATTAGTCATAATCATATAATATAACTATATTAGTGATGATTCTCTTTATCACCATGCATAGCTGCTGTATTTTTACTTGCAGTCATGGTGTGATATTCTACTTATGGACAAGGTGCACCGTAATTTATCCAGTTGCCTGAGGAAAAGAGAATTAAGTGGTTTGCCATTTTTACATTACAAACAATACTACATAAAATAATTGGGGGCCGGGCACCGTGGCTCACACCTGTAATCCCAGCACTTTGGGAGGCCAAGGTGGGCAGATCACCTGAGGTCAGAAGTTTGAGACCAGCTGGCCAACATGGTGAAACCCCATCCCTACTAAAAATACAAAAATTAGCCTGGCATGGTGGCAGGCACCTGTAACTGCAGCTACTCTGGAGGCTGAGGGAAGAGAATCGCTTGAACTTGGGAAGCAGAGGTTGCAATAATAAAATAATCGGTGCACACATATGTGTATGTTTGCATATTTGTGTGGGTGGGTGTGTTTGTAGGAACAGTTTCTACAAGAGGAATTGCTGGATTAAAGGATTTACACAATTCAATTAGGATCAGATATTACCAATTTCCATTTTTTTTTCCTTTGAGACAGGGTCTTGCTTTGTCACCCAGGCTGGAGTGCATTGGTGCAATCACGGCTCCCTGCAGCCTTGGCCTCTCAGGCCCAAGTGATTCTCCTGCCTCAGCCTCCTGAGTAGCTGGGACTACAGGCATATGCCACCACACCTGCTTAATTTTTGTATTTTTTGTAGAGATGGGGTTTCACCATGTTGCCCAGGCTGGTCTCCAACTCCTGGGCTCAAGAGATCTGCTTGCCTTGGCCTCCCAAACTGCTGGGATTACAGGTTTGAGCCACCTCACCTAGCCACATTTGACATTTGTAGATTCCACCTATAAGTGAGATCATGCAGTATTTATCTTCCTCTGTCTGGCTTATTTCACTTAGCATAATGCCCTCTAGCTTCCTCCAAGTTGTCAAAAATGACAGAAAATTTCCCCTTGTTAAGGCTGAATAGTAGTCTATCATATATAGATACCACATTTTCTTTACCCAGTCATCCATCGATGGACACTTAAGTGGACTCCATGTCTTGGCTACTGTGAGTAGGGCTGCAGTGAACATGGGGTTGGGGGTGCAGATATCTCCAAATACCCAGTCGTGGGATTGCTGGGTCATATGCTAGTTCTGTTTGTAGTTTTTTGAGGAACTTCCACACTGTTTTCCATAATGGCGATACTAAGGTACGTTCCCACCATCTGTGAAGCTATCTCTAAATTGCACCCGTAGCAAATGTGATATTTAACTCCTTTTTGTTTGAAATACTTGCATTCAAGTAGTCAGACTTCAAAGGAAAAGTTCTAAGTAAATTGTTACAGGCCGGGCGTGGTGGCTCTCGCCTGTAATCCTAGCACTTTGGGAGGCTGACGCGGATCACCTAAGGTCAGGAGTTCGAGACCAGCCTGGCCAACATGGTGAAACTCCATCTCTACTAAAAATACAAAAATTAGCCAGGTGTGGTGGCGGGTACCTGTAATCCCAGCTACTCAGGAGGCTGAAGCAGGAGAATCACTGGAACCCGGGAGGCGGAGCTTGCAGTGAGCTGAGATCATGCCACTGCACTCCAGCCTGGGTGATAAGAGCGAGACTCCGTTTCAAAAAAAACAATTGTTATAAACCATCTTTCCCCATTCCTCCAACTTCTGAACTTTGCAACTAATCACATAGTAAAGTGTTCCCACGTCATGTTAGGTTATTAATGTGAAATAAAACTTTTATTTGTTATGAGTGCCCATTTTGTGTTTTGTTTTATAGTCTGTGTGTAACATGTGAATATTCACTAGTAGATGTGGACCTGCCATATTTCTGTAACATTTGGAAGTAAATTAGTAGATGTTCTGAAGTAGTTTATTGTCTCATTTGCCAATTATATTGAATAATAGTGAGATTACAGTGCATTTTCTTTTTTTTTTTTTTTTTTGAGATGGAGTCTCGCTCTTGTCGCCCAGGCAGGAGTGCAGTGGCGCGATCGTGACTCACTACAACGTCCGCCTCCCGGGTTCAAGTGATTCTCGTTACTCAGCCTCCCAAGTAGCTGGGATTACAGGCGCCCGCAACCGCGCCTGGCTGATATTTGTATTTTTAGTAGAGACGGGGGTTCCCCATGTTGGCCAGGCTGGTCTCGAACTCCCGACCTCAGGTGATCCACCTGCCTCGGCCTCCCAAAGTGCTGGGATGACAGGCACGAGCCACCGTGCTCGGCCCCGTGCATTTTATTTCTATATTTAGAATTATTTTTGTTCCTAAGTTTACCCTTCCGCTTTGTATTAAGTGAAAGTTGCTCATGGAAGGCATTTTTTTCTGCTAAAATGTACATTTAGGCTGCTGGAAATCTGCTTTTTCCCAGAACTCTCTAGTACCTCAGAGTTTTCCTACAGGCATTCCGGACTTTTGCCCCACATTTGCTTTTTGCTCTAGCTCCACTACCACTGGCATTCTCATTGTGGTAGGAGTTATTAAGAAATTATTTTAGGCAGATAGAGAGGAAAAGGGGTCCTTGGAACGTTTTCCTTTCTTTTAAAGCAGCTCCAGAAACGTTTCTTGTCCATCAGGAAAGCCCCCCGGCTCTTAGACTCGGCGGGCAACCTTTCATATGCAAATACAGGCCGTTAGAAACCGGGTCCATCCAAACATGGCGATTCCCGCCCTCTTCTTCTTACCCTTGCCCAATATGTGCCTGGCAGCACGGGCTGCCCCCACATATCCCCAACTGTGTAGAACATCATGGCGCCCCACATTTGCATATTAAAAGGCTAGGGTGGGAAGGCCAGTTTTTTTCGCGGCTACCTAAACGACATGCTGGTCAAACCAATCCCCTAAGCCCTATGCAAATCAGATCGCCTACTCCAGCCTCCTCATATAACTGGCCGGTAACCCCAGCAGGAGGGGCCTCCCCTCTCGCCTTTGGAGCTCCCCCCACCCCCGCCTCTGTCTCTGTACAGGGGAGCTTCTTTCTTCTCCCTTCTTTCTTGCCTATTAAACTCTCCACTCCTTTAAACCACTCCACATGTGTCCATGTCGTTTTATCAAAACCAGCGCGAGGACCAAGAACCCTGGTGTTCCTCCACTCATTGGAGCCCTATCATCACGCCTTAAAAACCAGCCAGTGGCTGACCAGACGAAAAGAACTCCTTAAATATCAGGCTGCCACTGTCCTCTCAAGACTCTAAGAGATTAAGTCTCCTGTATCGTTAAAACAAAAACAAACAAACAAACATTAAGAGAATGGAAAACTCTGTTGTGGTGGACACAGTGGCTCACGCCTGTAATCCCAGCACTTCGGCAGGCCAAGGCAGGAGGATCACTTCAGCCTAGGAGTTCAAGACCAGCCTGGGCAACACAGCAAGACCTCATCTCTACAAAAAATAAAATTAGTTGAGTGTGGTGGTGGTGTGCACCTGTGGCCCCAGCTACTTTGGAGGCTGAGGTAGGAGGATCGCTTGAGCCTAGGAGGTCGAGGCTGCAGTGAGCTATGATTGCACCACTGCATTCTGTCACACGCGTCTGTGTGAAGAGACCACCAAACAGGTTTTGTGTGAGCAATAAAGCTTTTTAATCACCTGGGTGCAGGCAGGCTGTGAAAGAGTGACGCTCAGACTTAAGACCACGGCACACCGGCTCAGCCAAGAGATCTTTATTGGAGGCAGCAGGCTAGGCAGAGCAGGAGAGAGAGAGAGAGAGAGAGAGAGAGAGAGCGGTGGGGGGGTTTGCTTCTTTTATGCCCAGGAGGGCTGCGTGGATGTTTGTGATTGGTTGGGGTGGGGCTTAGAGCGAGGCGGGAAAAACACCTCTCTCTGATTGGTTTTTCCTTTGGCGGGCTTGCATTGAGGAAGAAGAACCCGGAACCAGCGCCATTAGGGTGCTCTAGTTACCTAACATTCCTCCCTTTTTTGTTTTTTAAGAAGTGGGGAGGTGGGCGTCGCTGTTCGTCTGGCTACTTCTTGCTGAACGGGGGCGTCGTGGGAAAGGATATTGGAGGACTGTAGGGGCAGAGCAATAGCAGGAGGCCAAGGAAGACGGCGCTGAAGGTGAACACTTCCCGGGGTGTGAAGTCTAAAGATGTCCCTTGTAAGTAGAGGTCATCTATGGACGCAAGCCATCCGTATGGCAGGGAAGGATCTGCTATGAGCCACGTATCTTCTTGGAGCGCCTGGAGGAAATCTAAGAAATTACAGGTCCTGGAGGTGGAGGCCATGGGTAGGTGAGTCCTGGTCGTCTTCTTCGGTTGCTAGGAGTTGGTAGTGCCTAACAAGAGGCTGGTTAAAAGTCTGGTTAGATAAGGAGGAGATTCGTTGTTGTATGAACTTTATTAGGCAAGGGAGGAGAATACACAAGGCCGCTATGCCTAAGAGGGGTCCGAGAAACGGTAGGACCCAAGCTAAAAGAGGCATTTTTAGAGTGTCCCAGGAGAAGGAACGAGAATCTGAGATGCGTTGTCTGATCTCAGAAGCCTTGTCCTGTATACGCTGGGCAGCATCTTGCACTATCCCTGATTAGTGTAAAAACAACACTCTTCCCCTAAGAAGATGCAGAGTCCTCCTTTTTCAGCAGTGAGGAGGTCTAGGCCTCGGCGGTTTTGGAGAGTCACTGCTGCTAAAGAGTCTATTTGAGATTGTAAAGTAAGAATAGATTTTGTTATTTCCTGTAAGCTGTCTGAGAAATCTTTTGAGAGTGTGTGGTAGTAGGATAATGACGTGGACAAGCCGGCTATTGCAGTCCCTGTGGCAGTGGCTATTTCTAATCCTATAAGTAGGGGTATTAGTTGTACGGCTCTCCGCTGACGGACTTGAGCTTTGAGGGGTACTGATAAGGTCTGATTCCCTGGGGCAATGTCAATGTGGGGGCTTAGAAAGACTAAGGTGCAGGTGCCTGTCCAGTTAGTGGGGAGGCAGATATAGGTTGACATTCCACATAAGAAGAATATGCCTTGGCTGGGTAGACAGAACTCGTTATGTATGTTAAAAAGGTGTGTGAGTTTGTTGTTTTCATTCTCCCATACTCCTAGAGTACTTGCTAAGGTGGCTCCAGTGAGCGGCTGGAAAGGGGTGTTGGGAGCAAACTGAGTGCCTCCCTGTGTTTTATTTTCCCATTGGAGGAAAAAACGTTTTGTATCTACTAGGAGCCATTCGAGAGAGCGATTGAAAGAGGGGATGAGAAGGCACTCACTAGTGGTGGGGGCGCTGCTGCAGGGAGTCCAGGGGTGAATGGTCATGCAGGGAGTATGTCTGCCATCACAGAACCCGGACTGTTTGTTGAGTAGGGAGGAGGTGATGATTTTGGGGGGCCCAGAGAAGCAGACAGGCTGGTTGAATGGAGCTGTTTAGGTGACTTGAAAGCTAGCATGATCCATTGGGGCTTGAAGTTGTAAGGTGTAATTACACTGATGTGGTGGTAGGTGCCCTAGAGGCAGGCCAGATGACAGGTTGCATTGTATGCATAAAGGGGCTTGGAAAGTTCAAATAGTATTTGTGGTTACGGGGCCGCGTATGGGCTTTTTATTGTTTGTGTAACGGGTGGTGTTGGAAAGGTAAGAAAGCAAAGTTCGGTTGCACGTCCTGTCATGGTATTTTTGGTCGTATCAGAGATGGGGAAGTCGGCTAATGACTGCATGTTTAGAAGTTGGAAAGGGTCTTTTCCTTCATAACGAGGGTGGTAGGTCAAGTTGGTGAAGACCTAGTTTTTTTGCGGGAATGGGAGTGGCAACATAGCCAGAGGTTGATAGAGAGATACACAGCCAACAGTCATTTGCCAGGGAAGGATTGGACTGGTTTAACAGAGTGTGAGTTAAGTTGAGAGTCTTGTAGAGGTAATTAGGAGCTAGTGGAAGGGGAGGGGTGGTTGTATGAGGTATCCAAGGAAGTAGGAGGGATATATGGGCAAAGAGCAAATAGGAAGGTAAAGAGGGTGCTCTGGAAAATGAGATCATTTTATCTAGTATGAGTTCTTTCACCTGTGTTTTTTGGAGGACGCGGTCATTCCTCAGGGTCCTGGTAGGAGCCTTTAGGCGGGGTAGTCGTTGGGCGTATGGTCTGGCCTCGTGCCTGGACTATGGGAGGGCCAGAGGTGGAGACAGCGCCCCAATACTCCTGCAGAACCGAGAAAGTAGCTCCAGTATTAAGGAGGAAAATGACGAGACGCCCATCCACTGTAAGAGGCACCCTGGGCTCCTGCGTGGTGATGGTGTGTGTCGGGGAAGAGGTCCCAGGGCCCCGTCAGTCATAGGCCACTAACCCAATGAGATCGGCTTCAGGACGGGGGTCTGGCCCAGCTCCCCCGGGGAAGCTGGGGCAGTCGGTCGCCCAGTGGCCGGACTGTTGGCACTTGGGGCACGGTCGTTTGGGTGGCCTAGGATTAGGACATTGACGGGCCCAATGACCTTTGTTCTCACATTTAAAGCAGGGTCCGGGGGGTTGGCGGTGAGTGGTGGACATAGAGGCATGGCGTCTGATAGGCTGGGTTGAGGCCTTGAAGGCCTGAGCCAACATCTGGCACTTTTGCCTCCTTGCCTGCTCGTCACGGTTGTGGTAGACTTTGAATGCGGTGGCGAGGATCTCGGTCTGCGGGGTAAAGGGACCTCTGTCTAGCTTTTTTAGTTTGGCCCGAATGTCTGGGAAGCTTCGTGCGAAGAAATGGGACATGAGAAGTTGCCTGCCGTCGGGGGCTTCGGGGTCTATGTTGGTGTATTGTTGGAGTGCCTGTGTAAGGCGGGCGAGGAAGGTGGACGGGTTTTCATGTTTTTCCTGAATGATTTCGTGAAGTTTTTCAAAATTGACTGCCTTTTGGGCTGCCTTGCGGAGACCTGTTATTAAACAGGTGGCAAAGTGGTCTCGGGCCAAGACACCGTTCTGGGAGTTATAGTCCCAGCCAGGGTCGTGTTCGGGGACTGCCTGCGCCCCGATGGGTAGGGCTGGGGTTGTTTGGTGAACCTGATCTGCATAAGTACGGGCCTGTTCCTAGACCTGACTGCGCTTCTTGAGAAGGAGGGGGTTAGAGAAAATTTGATATAAGAGGCGGAGTTAGAAGTGTAAGAGCCTAAGCGTTTATAAGTTAGCCATAGAGAAGGGAACATGGACAGGAAGAATGCCTTCTGCCCCTGCAACTTCTGTAAGAGGGGCAAGGACGGAGAGGTGTGATCTGGAGCGACTGGTGGGAGGGCTGAGCGGCGGAGGTTGCGGAGGAAGGGGAAAGAAGAGAGGTTGGGGGGAAGTGGTAAGGGGGGGGCCGCCGCTGGCCGGGCGGCAGCCGGAGGGTGGGGCTGAGGGTGGTGATATGGAGTTAAGATCGGGGGGAAGGTGGGGGCAGCGATAAGATGTTGAGGGTTACGCGGGGGCTGTGGGCATAGGGGATCTCTTCCCATTCTCCTGTTCGCTCACAATATTTAGAGGCCTATAAATGGGTAATTTATTTTGGTTGTTTAAGGGGTTGTGAATTTGATTAAACGTTTAGGTTTGAGGTCGGCGGCAAGGCCTAGGGTAGCCAGATTGTCTAGAAGGCATTTTAGGGGAGAGTTGGCCGGCAGGGATGCGGAGCCTCCCATAGTGGGAGAAGGGGCAGTGATGGCTAAGAGGGCGTCCCCTAATTAGCCGAACACCGTAACCAGGTTCAGAGCCTTCGGTTGGTCATCACCAAGGCGAAGGGACTGAAGGGCCAACAGGATGGCCGAGGGACCGTGAGCCACTTGGTACCAAGATTTTTGTCACCAACAGTATGGCACGGAGGCTCAGGCCGGAGGAGCGAGGAGGAGAGGGAGAAAACTCCGTTCCCTGTGGGTCGAGGAGGGGAAGCGAATGATAGGGGCCTACCACTGCCGTAGGGGCGTCGGGCGAAATGTGTTTGTCACGGGAGTGGCTACGGTCTGGCGATTTGCCCGAGAGGTAGGCCCAGGAGGGGAAAACTTACCGAGATGAGGCCGGTGGTGGGCGAAGAGCGTGGCGAACAGGAAAATGGGCGAAGACTGACCGGGGCCTGGTCTGAGCCTGAGAGGGATTGGGGTCCCACCAAAGGCGGGGAGTCCCAATCCGAGTCACGGCACCAATGAAAGGGTGACTCTTCGGGCTGAGTCCGAGAAGAGAGTCAGCGAAGGGAGATGGGATGGGGCCGTTTTATATGATTTGGGTAGGTAGTGGAAAATTACAGTCAAAGGGGGTTGCTCTCTGGCGGGCAGGGGCGGGGGTCACAAGGTGCTCAGTGGGGGAGCTTCTGAGCCAGGAGAAGGAATTTCACAAGGTAATGTCATCAGTTAGTTAAGGCAGGAACCAGACATTTTCACTTCTTTTTTTTTTTTTTTTTTTTTGAGACAGAGTCTCGCTCTGTTGCCCAAGCTGGAGTACAGTGGCACAATCTCGGCTCACTGCAAGCTCGGCCTCCCAGGTTCATGCCATTCTCCTGCCTCAGCCTCCCGAGTAGCTGGGACTACAGGCGCCCGCCACCACGCCCAGCTAATTTTTTTGTATTTTTAGTAGAGACGGGGTTTCACTGTGTTAGCCAGGATGGTCTTGATCTCCTGACCTCGTGATCCACCTGCCTCGGCCTCCCAAAGTGCTGGGATTACAGGCGTGAGCCACTGTGCCCGGCCCATTTTCACTTCTTTTGTGATTCTTCAGTTGCTTCAGGCCATCTGGATGTATCTGTGTGGGTGACAGAGCAAGACCCTGCCTCAAACAAAACAAAACAAACAAACAAAAAAAACGGAGAAGGAGAAGAGTGGTGTGCTGGTAAGCCACTTCCTCTGGGTAAAGTAAAGCCCCGATTTGTAGCATTTGCCAGTGCTGTGGTGTAAATCCTAACTCTTCCCATAATTGATTTCAAGCTGCCAACAGTTTAACAACTAGGTCATAAAATTCTTGATTTTTTTTTTTTTTTTTTTGCGATGGAGTTTCACTCTTGTTGCCCAGGCTGGAGTGCAGCAGCACGATCTCGGCCCACTGCAACCTCCGCCTCCCAGGTTCAAGTGATTCTCCTGCCTCAGCCTCCCGAATAGCTGGGATTACAGGCACCTGCCACCATGCCCTGCTAATTTTTTTTTTTTTTTTTGTATTTTTAGTAGAGATGGGGTTTCACCAGTTGGCCAGGCTGGTCTCGAACTCCCAACCTCAGATGATCCACCAGCTTCAGCCTCCCAAAGTGCTGGGATTATAGATGTAAGCCACCGCGCCCGGCCTCTAGTCTTGAATATTTTAACAGTCATCTCAAAAGAGCTGGAACAAGCCAGGAGGCATCATGGATTGACTTAGGGTCCCCAGAGGAAGCAAGAAGCATTTGCAAGGCCCTTCCTCTTTCTCCCCTTTTTATGGTGCGCTTGGGAGCTAAGGGGCTTCATTTAAGGTCTTCTAGTCTTTTCCTTAGACTGTCCTGCCTGCTAGGAGGGTCAGGAGGGATTAGCCAAGCCAGTAAACACCACCCACCCACATCAGGAATGTGGCAGAAATGTGGCTTCTCCATCATTCTTTCTTGTTCCCCCTCCAGTATTTTGAAGGGACACATTGGCACATGAAAAGAAGATAGATGAATACCTCCTGCCACACCTCTCACCCTTAAACTTGTTACTTACAGGCATTTTACATTTTAACATTGGCAAACTGGCCTCCAGAAAATTTAATACTCCTCTTGTTTATACTCAATAGTTTAAATAGAAAACAACCAAAAAATACTTGTGAAGTCAAGTTTAGCCTAAAGCTGCCTCCTTACGTATTTTAAGTTCAGCCCAAAGCTTTCTTGGCACATTGTGAAATCTAGCAAGTGGAGACGTGGAAGGACCATACCTACTCTTATGCCCATCACTGACTTTCAGCCAATCAAATGGAGCCAACTGTTCAAATTGTGCCCAAATAAGGCAAATGCCGAGCTGTCACCAAACCAGCTGTTTCTGAATCTCACTTCCATTTTCCGTATGTCGCTTTCCTTTTTCTGTACGCAAATCTCCCACCACGTGGCTGCGTTGGAATCTCAGAGCCGACTCGGGCTTGGGCGTCATCCCAATTCGCAAATTGTTCTTTGCTCAATTCAACTCTTTTAAATTTAATGCGGCTTAAGTTGTTCTCTTAACACACTTTTCCTCAGACATTTGCTATCATAAGTGTTATTATACTTTTGAATTTTCTTTGCCAATTGCATAGGTAAAAACTATCACGTTTTGATTTGCATTTTTCAATAATTGAGGTTAATAATCTAGTATAGATTTTTCTGCAGGTTGCTTTAATTAATTTTTAAGTTTCTTTAGTTTTTTTTTTTTTTAACACTTCAAGACCACTGAGTATATTTATTTATTTTTGAGATAGGATCTTGCTCTGTGTCCCAGGCTGGAGTGCCGTGGTGCTATCATAGCTCACTGCAGACCCGATCTCCTGGGCTCAAGCAATCCTCCCACCTCAGCCTCCCGAGTCACTGGGACCACAGGCATGTACCACCACACTCAGTTAATTTTTAAATTTTTTTTGTAGAGCTGGGGTCTTGCTCTGTTGTCCAGGCTGGCCTCAAGTAATCCTCCTGCCTCAGCCTCCCAAAGTGCTGGGATTACAGACGTGAACCACCATCCCTGGCCGCAAGTTACTTTTTTATGTTTTTTGAGATGCAGTCTCGCTTTATTGCCCAGGCTGGAGTGCAGTGGGGCGATCTCGGCTCACTGTAACCTCTGCCTCCCAGGTTCAAGTGATTCTCGTGCCACAGTCTCCCAAGTAGCTGGGATTACAGTTGCGTACCACCATGCCTGGCTAATTTTTATATTTTCAGTAGAGATGGGATTTTGCCATGTTGGCCAGGCTGGTCTCTAACTCCTGACCTCAGGTGATCCACCCGCCTCGGCCTCCCAAAGTGCTAGGTTTATAGGCATGAGCCACCACCCCTGACCACAGGTTGCTTTTTAATATACGAGATAACCTTTTATATAATTTGTCCATTTCATTGGTTACTTACTTTTTTTTTTTTTTTTGATGGACTCTCGCTCTGTCGCCCAGGCTGGAGTGCAGTGGTGCAATCTCGGCTCACTACAAGCTCCGTGTCCTGAGTTCATGCCATTCTCCCATCTCAGCCTCCCAAGTAGCTGGGATTACAGGCACCCGCCACCACGCCTGGCTAATTTTTTGTATTTTTAGTAGAGATGAGTTTTCACTGTGTTAGCCAGGATGGTCTCGATCTCCTGACCTCATGATCTGCCCGCCTTGGCCTCCCAAAGTGCTGGGATTACAGGCATGAGCCACCTCACCTGGCCTTCATTGGTTACTTCTTTTCTGGGTGATATTGTAAAATATGTATTCATTTGACGAACACTGAAAAGTAATAATTGACCATCTTTTCTTAATGATTACTATTTGTAGAACATGATAAGAGATAAAGCCCATATTATTTGAGTTTTCTTACGATGTGCATACATTGCTTATTTAAAAATATATGCTCTTCTGTATTAAAAGTACTAAAGAAGACACTAATAACCAAAACAAGGAAAAATAGTCTGATAAATAACCATAAAACTCTTAGTGATCTTAGGTTTTACAATAGTGATGTGATCCTCAGTTTCATGTGCGTCCCTGTGAAGAGACCACCAAACAGGCTTTGTGTGAGCAATAAAGCTTTTAATCACCTGGGTGCAGGCGGGCTGAGTCCGAAAAGAGAGTCAGCAAAGCGTGATGGATTATCATTAGTTCTTATAGGTTTTGGGATAGGCGGTGGAGTTGGAGCAATGCTTTGGGGGCAGGGGGTAGATCTCGCAAAGTACATTCTCAGGGGTAGGGAGAATTACAAAGAACCTTCTTAAGGGTGGGGGAGATTACAAAGTATCTCCTTAAGGGTGAGGGAGATTACAAAGTACATTGATCAGTTAGGGTGGGGCAAAAACAAATCACAATGGTGGAATGTCATCAGTTAAGGCTATTTTTACTTCTTTTGTGGATCTTCAGTTACTTCAGGCCATCTGGATGTATACGTGCAAGTCACAGGGGATGCGACGGCTTGGCTTGGGCTCAGACGCCTGACATTCCTGCCTTCTTATATTAACAAGAAAAATAAAACAAAATAGTGTTGAAGTCTTGGGGCGGTGAAAATTTTTTGGGGGTGGTATGGAGAGAGAGAATGGGCGATGTTTCTCAGGGCTGCTTCAAGCGGGATTAGGGGCAGCGTGGGAACCTAGAGTGGGAGAGATTAAGCTGAAGGAAGATTCTGTGGTAAGGGGTGATATTGTGGGGTTGTTAGAAGAAACATTTGTCGTGTAGAATTATTGGTGATGGCCTGGATACAGTTCTGTATGAATTGAAAAACGGAATAAGAGAAGGAGAAAAACAGGTATTAAAGGTCTAAGAATTGGGAGAACCTAGGACATCTGATTAGAGAGTGCCTAAGGAGATTCAGCATAGTCCTGCCAGCAAAGATTATTTATTTGCTTCAAGAGCTAAGAGTGGCAGTTTGGGGATAGCACGAGGAGATATCGGCTGTGCTGGCTTGGAGAAACAGTGTAAACCGGCAGTGTAAACAAGAGCAGGGCATGTATGAGTAGTTGAGAACGGTGAATAGGAGTATGGCTAGACAGAAGATAGTAGGGATGACAAGTTTTTTGGGGGCACAGTCTAAGTTGGTCTGGTGTCTGAAATGAGACTGGGGCCTAATAAAAAGGAGCTCAAATGGGCTGTACCTTGTAGCATTCCGAGGACAGGCCTGAATTCTGAGAAGCGAAAGTGGTAAAAGTATTGTCCAGTCCTTTTTAAGTTGGTGGCTGAGCTTGGTGAGGTGTGTTTTTAAAAGACCTTTAGTCCGTTCTACTTCTCCTGAAGACGGAGGACTGTAAGGGATATAAAGGTTTCACTGAATACTAAGAGCCTGAAAAACTGCTTGGCTGATTTGACTAATAAAGGCTGGTCTGTTATCAGACTGTATAGAGGTGGGAAGGCTAAACTGAGGAATTATGTCTGACAGAAGGGAAGAAATGACTGCGGTGGCCATCTCAGACCCTGTAGGAAAGGCCTCTACCCATCCAGTGAAAGTGTCTACCCAGACTAAGAGGTATTTTAGTTATCTGACTCGGGGCATGTTGAGTAAAGCTAATTTGCCAGTCCTGGGTGGGGGCAAATCCTCGAGCTTGGTGTGTAGGGAAGGGAGGGGGCCTGAATAATCCCTGAGGAGTAGTAGAATAGCAGATGGAACACCAAGGAGTTATTTCCTTGAGGACAGATTTCCACGATGGAAAGGAAATGAGAGGTTCTAAGAGGCGGGCTAGTGGCTTGTACTATAGCATAGCCTGCCTTTGCTGGTGTGTGGCGATTAGGCCTGGTGGAACTGCCATAAATAAACTAAGTGTGGTCAGGGTGAGGAACAGGAAAGAAGGAAATATGGGGAAATGGGGTGAATGTCAGGTGGATCAGAGAGATACAGTCATGGGGGTCAGGTGGGGTATCAGGAATAATGTGGGAGGCCGGATTGAAGTCCGAGACAGGAACAATGGTAATTGTGGGACTTAACAAAGAGTGAGTACAGCTGAAGGAACCGGGAAGCAGAAAGTATATTCATCAGGTATGAGGAAGAAAATAGATTTTGGAAGTTACGAGAAATGTAAAGAGTGAGTTGAGCATAGTTTGTGATTTTTAGGGCCTCTAAAAGTATTAAAGCAGTGGCAGCTGCTGCATGCAGACATGAGGGCTAGGCTAAAACAGTAAGGTCAAGTTGTTTGGACAGAAGGGCTACAGGGTGCAGTCCTGGCTCTTGTGTAAGAATTCTGACCGCACTAACCATGCCTAGGAAGGAAAGGAGTTGTTGTTTTGTAAGGGGTTGAGGTTTGGGAGATTAATTGGACACGATCAGCAGGGAGAGCACGTGTGTTTTTATGAGAATTATGCCGAGATAGGTAACAGATGAGGATGAAATTTGGGCTTGACTGAAGTAATGGGGGCTGTCTGTGAAGCCTTGCGGCAGTACAGCCCAGGTAATTTGCTGAGCCTAATGGGTGTCAGGGTCAGTCTAAGTGAAAGCAAAGAGAGGCTGGGATGAAGGGTGCAAAGGAATAGTAAAAAAAGCATGTTTGAGATCCAGAACAGAATAATGGGTAGTAGAGGGAGGTATTGAGGATAGGAGAGTATATGGGTTTGGCTCCACGGGGTGGATAGGCAAAACAATTTGGTTGATAAGGAGCAGATTCTGAACTAACTTGTAAGCTTTGTCTGGTTTTAGGACAGGTAAAATGGGGGAATTGTAAGGAGAGTTTATAGGTTGCTGTAGCAGGCGAGTGATAACAGGCTTTAATCCTTTTAAAGCGTGCTGTGGGATGGGATATTGGCGTTGAGCGGGGTAAAGGTGATCAGGTTTTAATGGGATGGTAACGGGCATGTGATCGGTTGCCAGGGAAGGAGTAGAGATGTCCTGTACTTGTGGGTTAAGGTGGGGGGATACGAGAGGAAGATGCGAAGGAGGCTGTGGGTTGGGGAGTAGGGCGGCAATGAGATGTGGCCGTAGTCCAGGAATAGTCAGGGAAGCAGATAATTTAGTTAAAGTGTCTCAGCCTAATAAGGGAACTGGGCAGGTGGGGATAACTAAAAGGAGTGCTTAAAAGACTATTGTCTAAGTTGGCACCAGAGTTGGGGAGTTTTAAGAGGTTTAGAAGCCTGGCCGTCAATACCCACAACAGTTACGGAGGCAAGGGAAACAGGCCCTTGAAAAGAAGGTAATGTGGAGTGGGTAGCCTCCGTATTGATTAAGAAGGGGACAGACTTACCCTCCACTGTGAGAGTTACCCGAAGCTCGGCATCCATGATGGTTTAGGGGGCTTCCAAGGTGATCGGGCAGTGTCAGTCTTCAGCTGCTAAGCCGAGAAGATCTGAGAAGGAGTCCGTCAGAGAGCCTTGGGCTAGAGTTCCAGGGGCTCTGGGAGTGGCTGCCAGGTGAGTTGAACAGTCCAATTTTCAGTGGGGTCCCACACAGATGGGATGCGGCTTAGGAGGAATCCTGGGCTGCAGGCATTCCTTGGCCTAGTGGTCAGATTTCTGGCACTTGTAGCAAGCTCCTGGGGGAGGAGGTTCTGGTGGAACGCCTGGCTGCTGCAGTTCAGGCGTTTGGAAATTCTTGTGTGCTGGAGATGTGGCTGGGGTTTGTCTCACACTGGAGGCAAGGAATTGCAACTTTTTTCTATTATTGTACACCTTGAAGGTGTGGTTAATTAAGTCCTGTTGTGGGGTTCAAGGGCCAGAATTTAATTTTTGGAGTTTTATTTAATGTCGGGAGCAGATTGGGTAATAAAATGTATACTGAGAATAAGACGGCCTTTTGACCTTTTAGGGTCTAGGGCTGTAAAGCATCTCAGGGTTGCTGCCAAATGAGCCATGAACTGGGCTGGATTTTTTACATTTGATGAAAAAAAGCCTAAACGCTATCTGATTTGGGATGAAGAAAAAGGAGCATTAACCTTGACTATGCCTTTAGCTCTAGCCACCTTTTTAAGAGTAAATTGCTGGGCAGGTGGGGGAGGGCTAGTCACGGAATGAAACTGTAAGCCAGACCTGGTGTGAGGAGGGGAGGTGATTAAAGGATTATAGGGTGGAGGAGCGGAGGCTGAGGAAGAATTGGGACCTAGCTCGGCCTGGGGAGGAGCAGCCTGGGGAGGAGAAAGAGGTCAGATGGGTCTGTAGAAAAGGAAGATTAGAAAGACTCAGCAATGCTTGGGGTTGGGACTGAGGGGACAGGTGGGAGGGAAAGAAGGAAGATTTGGGACGAGTTGCATTGGGCACAGAGACTAGGAAGGGACCGATGTGTAAAAGAATGCCTGGACATCAGGCAACTCAGACCATTTGCCCATTTTACAACAAGAATTATTTAGATCTTGTAGGATGGAAAAATTGAAAGTGCCATTTTCTGGCTATTTGGAACTACTGTTGAGTTTGTATTGGAGTCAAGTGGCATTGTAGAAGAAAATAAGATGCTTAGATTTTAGGTCAGGTGAGAGTTGAAGAGGTTTTAAGTTCTTAAGAACACAGGCTAAGGGAGAAGAAGGAGGAATGGAAGGTGGAAGCTTGCCCATAGTGAAGGAGGTAAGCCCAGAGAAAAGAGTAGAGACACGGAGAAGGGGTGGGGGGTTCTTGCCCTCCAGAAAAGCAGAGAAGGGGTTGGGGCACGGAAATAAGGGATTGGGGCACAGAGATATAAGAGGTTGGGGCAGGGAAATAAAGGATCGGGGCACAGAGATAAGAGGTTGGGGTGCGGAAATAAGCGATTGGGGGTTCTTGCCCCCTAGAAAAGCAGGACTTGCCGCTAAGGGTGAAGGAGAAGAGGTTGAGGGGTACTTGCCCCTCCCCCAGAAAAGCGGGACTTGCCGCTAAGGGTGAAGGAGAAGGGGTTGAGGGGTACTTGCCCCTGCCCCAGGAAAGCGGGACTTGCCGCTAAGGGTGAAGGACCAAGGCAGGCGTCCCTGCATGGTCTGACACCTTTGAAACGTGGGTGAATAATCAGAGAAGCATCCCTGCAATGATTAAACACCAAGGGAAGGCTGCCTTCCCAGTCCGTGACTGGCGCCGGAGTTTTGGGTCCACGGATAAAACATATCTCCTGTGTCTCTACCAGAAAATGAAAGGATTTGAAATTAAGAGAAGGGAGAGATTGAAGTGTGGCGCCAAGATTGAAAGGAGAAAGAGGTTGAGGGATAGTGAGGGAGGTTGGAGAAGAGAGTAAAAAGAGGCTGCTTACCGGATTTGAAATTGGTGAGATGTTTCTTGGGCTGGTTGGTCTGAGGACCTGAGGTCGTAGGTGGATCTTTCTCATGGAGCAAAGAGCAGGAGGACAGGGGATCGATCTCCCGAGGGAGGTCACCCGATCCGAGTCACGGCACCAAATTTCATGTGCGTCCATGTAAAGAGACCACCAAACAGGCTTTGTGTGAGCAATAAAGCTTTTAATCACCGGGGTGCAGGCGGGCTGAGTCCGAAAAGAGAGTTAGCAAAGGTGGTGGATTATCATTAGTTCTTATAGGTTTTGGGATAGGTGGTGGAGTTGGAGCAATGCTTTGGGGGCAGGGGGTGGATCTCACAAAGTATATTCTCAGGGGTAGGGAGAATTACAAAGAACCTTCTTAAGGGTGGGGGAGATTACAAAGTACCTTCTTAAGGGTGAGGGAGATTACAAAGTACATTGAACAGTTAGGGTGGGGCAGAAACAAATCACAATGGTGGAATGTCATCAGTTCAGGCTATTTTTACTTCTTTTGTGGGTCTTCAGTTACTTCAGGCCATCTGGATGTATATGTGCAAGTCACAGGAGATGCGATGGCTTGGCTTGGGCTCAGAGGCCTGACACTCAGGAGCAATTTGGGGAGGTTTGGGATCTTGTAGCCTCTAGCTGCATGACTCCTAAACCATAATTTCTAGTCTTGTGGCTAATTTGTTAGTCCTGCAAGGGCAGTCTAGTCCCCAGTAAAGAAGGGGATTTTGTTTTAGGAAAGGGCTGTTATTGTCTTTGTTTTAAACTATAAACTAAGTCCCTCCCAAAGTTAGTTTGGCCTATGCCCAGGAATGAACAAGGACAGCTTGGAGGTTAGAAGCAAGATGGAGTTGGTTAGATCAGATCTCTTACACTGTCTCAGTTATAATTTTTGCAAAGGCGGTTTTAGCATTTCCTATGGTGGCCTCCCCTTTCCTTGAAACCACATCTAGCCTTACTATTTCATGAATGCATGTCTACTATTCATTTATTTGATGATAGCAGAGTTAGATTGGATACCTACTGTTTCCATCCCTGTTATGGTCCTGTGCACAGATGCAAACCTGTGTCAGGTATTACTATCCTCTATGCTAAAGGAAAGAGTTGAGAAAAGGGTGAATTAGAATTCTTAGAAATAAGAAGAGGACTACTTTTAGAACAGAATAATTGGAAAATTAGTATTCTTCAAAGAATCCAGTCCCAATAGTTATGGATTCCAAGAAAGAGTACAAAACGGGAACTTTTTGCTTTATAACCAGGTAGTTGTGGGTTATTGGGAGTGATTACGCTTTAGTTTTGGTTCTCTCAAGGCAGAATAATTATTATTATATGTTTTCATGTTTTTTTTTAATAGGACTGATTAAATGTAAGGCCTCTTTATTTATTTTGTAAATGCCTCGGGCTGGATCATTTTAGAATCTACTTCAGGGTTATGAGGTGGTGCCTGGGGCACCTGATAAACTCACATGTTTTCATTTTGTTTCAGAAAATCCAGAAGTAGAAGTCAACCTTTATTTCTAATTCATTTAAATTCCATGGCAGGTCTTTCCTTGCATGTTTAAAAGACTTGTTCTTATTTTCAGATAATTTAAATAGCTGAATGTCATATTTCACAATGAGAAGGTCTTATGTTTATTTTTTGAGACAGGGTCTTGTTCTATTGTCCAGGCTGGAGTGCAGTGGTTCGATCATGGCTCACTGCAGCCTTGACCTCCTGGTCTTAAGTGATCCTCTTGCCTCAGCCTCCGCAGTAGCTGGGACTACAGGCACACAACACCACACCTGGCTAATTTTTAAAATTATTTTTGTAGACATGATGGGTTCTCGCTGTGCTGCCCAGGCTGGTCTCAAACTCCTGGCCTCAAGCAATCTTCTTACCTTGGCCTCTTTAAGTGCTGGGGTTACAGACGTGAGCCACTGCACCTAGCGTTGTATGTTTAGCTACAAATGATGGGTATGAACTTTTAAAGTTACAGATACCCTCAGAGCAAATTGTCATTGTTGGAGAGGGAAGATAGAACCCTAAGCAGACTGTAATGCAACAATGTCTGGCTTCTAGTTTCTTCAGAAGGCTAATGGTGAAATATTTCTCCCAGACCACAATGGAATCATTATCGTCATAATGACTGGCTTCCAGTAGTTTCTTCAGAAGGCCAACGATGAAACATCTCTCCCAGACCAAAATGGTATCATTATCATACCCTATGGTACTTTAACAACAAAACAAAACAGCAATAGTTTCAGCTCATAAAAGTTGGGTTCCCAGATAAAATACAGGACACCCAGTTAAATTTGAATTTGGGGTAAACAGTAAATCTTGTTTTAGTGTAAGTATATCCCATACAACATTTGGGTCATACTTATGGTGGTGGGTAGGCTGTATTTTTATTTGCTACACTGAAAGCCCTACCTAAAGGGCAGTGTTGCAAATTGTTTGTGGCAGATGAATAATCAGCTAGCATTCCCCATACGCTTTTACTAAAAAAGAAGACTAAATACAATTGACTTAAAGAAAACAAATGACAAATGTTAGCAAATAAGAGAACATGCTTCCCATTTATTGAGTGGAAGGATTGGCAAAGAGAGAAATTGTATTTTAAAATAGCCTAAAGAGTAACAAGAAAAGTAGCTGTTTCCAGGATGCCTCTGTGGTCATTGGCTAACAGTTACATTCTTCCCCACTAGGGCTTTATCCTGACTTGGCACAGCTCCTCATATTGGAGAGGAAAATTATATTCAGCCTGCATTTGTTTCAGGACTAGACATTCGCTGAGCCCATTCTCTGCAGACATACAATGCTGCATGAGACATGCTCAGTGATTTTGTGATGTAGGGTAACTACTGGAAGATAGGAATGTGAAATTTTACTAAAGTTTTTCTCTTCCTATTAATTTAGCTTCTCACATCTCATCCTGCTGTTGCAGCAGATTTAAATATTATTTTGCCTTAAAAAATAAACAGAAGATTCCCTTCTCGGTACTTTTCAGACTTTATAATAATAAGTAAACAGTTCTTTCCTGCCCAACTAATATTTATACAGGTGGAGTTTATTTCTCTGGGCAAAGGAAAGCATTTTGGATAAAAAAAATTCAATGGCTTTTAATTTTCATGACATTTTGTTATGGGAAAACAATTGCCTAGAAAGCAAAAGTCTGAATTTAAGTTAAGTATGGCCAACAGAATAAAACATGTTAGTTTTAAATTGTTTTTGTTTTCCCCTTGAAACGATCACTTAGTGTAGTATCTGCAAACACAGTGGGCGTGCAATCAGTACTGATTCCTGCGTTACACAGAAAATGCATGCAGCATGTGTGTGTAGATTAACAATCACAACCAATAAAAATGTGCACATCCACGAGACTTTTCAGGACAACCACATTTTTATTGAGATTCAAGAAAAGGGAGAAACCAAGAGATAGTGGAGAAAGCAAGAGATAATCTCTTCCCACCTTGGAGAATAAAAAGAAGGAAAGGAGACACATGTCTGTGAGACGATTCCAGGGTTCCATGACAATGCTGATGATGGAACTGAGAACCATTAAAATCTTCCCCGAATTCAGATTCTGAGAAAAAAGGGAAAGAAAAAAGAACTGCCAGAATCAGGATGCACAGAAGGCAGCAGTTGCTCTTGCGTTTACTAATGGGGAACGAACCACTGAGAGGATTTCCCTTTCTGGGTTTGGGACATCAACACTTTGGACTCAGGGGTAGGCTCCGTGTTCACATCAACACTTTCCAGCCAGTGATCACCTGGTTTTGTTTTTTGTAGGAATTTACACACTGAAATCCCATGTCAGGAGGTGGTGCCCAGGCGGTACTGTGAGCGGTGGGGAGCGGCTGTAAATACAGGTGAAGCTTTGCTTGCTCACCTGCAGTCACCTTCTGTTATGCAGCCCAGTTTCTAACAGGCCAGGGACTGGTACCCATGTGTGGCCTAGGGCTTGGGGACCCCTGATGTGGGGCAGTAGAGACAGAGTCGTGTGTTAGAGACGCGATTCCTGCCCTAGAGAGACGGAGGGGAGGAAGCAGTGAGTCCCACAGAGGAGAGGCTGTGGTTTGCAGGTGTGGCAGGGTTGACCCTGCCCTAACTTAGTGCACTCTGTCTTCCGCAGTGGCTCTTTTTCTTTCTGTTCTCTTTCTGAACTTAGATGATGTCATTATGGCTGAGACTGTGCCTAAACTATATACTGCCAAAGCCTCTATTGCTGGAAGAAGATATTAATTGTATCTCTAACTTTAAAAAAATATTTAGTGTAAGAGAGAGAAAGCATGCCATAATGAATTGAATGAATTTGAAAAACTAAGCAGTCATATTTCACTCCTATTTTAGGAGTTAAATCCATCAGTGCATGTAAGGTGTTCATTGGTTTGGTTGGGAAAGGTGGAACAACTCAAAGTGGGGGCTTCCAGGTCATAGGTAGATATATAATCCCTATATTATTTATTTTTTAAAATTTTTTCCTTCCTCCATTTTTCCTTTCTTCCTTCCTCTCTCACTCCTGTCATTCTCTCACCATTCTTTCCTTTCTTCATTTGTTCCTTTCTCTCTTTTCTCTTTTTCTTTCTTTTCCTTTCTCTCTTTGTTTTTTCTTTCTTCCTGTTTTTTTCTTTCTTTTTCTCTCCTTTCCTTCCTGTTTCCCCTTCCCTCCTTCCTTCCTTCCTTCCTCTCTTTCTTTCTTTCTTTCTTTCTTTCTTTCTTTCTTTCTTTCTTTCTCCTTCCTGCCTTCCTCCCTCCCTTCCTTTCTTCACTCCCTCCCTCCCTGCAATCTCTCCTACTCTCTCCCCCATCCCCCCCCCTCTTTCTTTTTGCATAGTTCTACAATACAAAATAGTATGAAAGGCTGTTGTCTGTGTGAGAGTATATCCGCTGTGATCTAGCAAAACTTGAGTTCAAGAAACTCAACACTAACAGAGCCACCTGGGAATGAAAAGAAATGAATCTGGGCCAGCCCTTGTGTGTACTTGGGTGGTGGAAAGTGAGATAACTTCGGTATAAATTGTTGAGTGTTTGATTGCAGGAGACAGAACATGTCACATTGGAGAAAAGAGGGGATCTCTGGACTTTCATGGGAGCACACGATTTTTATGGACAGTATTTGAGGATTGAGGGGAACTTGTAGGAAGAAATGATGGAGAAGCTAAAGTCACTTGACTCCCTCTTCCTGGGTTGGAAGGGTAGGTGCTACAACTAACAAGCATCACCTAATAGAGCAGATGGGACAGGGCTGAGGTGCAAGGAAGGCTTTAAAAAAAAAAGACAGGTGCCAAACTTGGAAGAAAACAATATAATTGATGGCAGCAATCAATAATCAGTAAGCTTCCCAGGAGATCCTACCTGCACATGACTCAGCCCTTTTTTATTTATTTTATTTTATTTTTTTGAGACAGGGTCTTGCTTCGTTGCCCAGGCTGGAGTGCAGTGGCAAGATCTTGGCTCACTGCAACTTCCTTCCTGGCTCAAGCAATTCTCCTGCCTCAGCCTCCAGAGTAGCTGGGGCTACAGACACATGCCACTGTGCCCAGCTAACTTTTGTATTTTTAGTTGAGACGGGGTTTCACCATGTTGCCTAGGATGGCCTTGAACTCCTGGCCTCAAGTGATCCACCCATCTCGGCCTCCCAAAGTGCTGGGATTACGGGCGTGAGCCACTGCACCCACCAGCCTTTGCATTCTTACATTGGACCCTCCTCCTTCCCTGTGTTCCATTTCATTCTTCCCCTTTGCTTCTGGGGAGCACATCCTAGAGAAATTATAACAGAGGTGTGTGAAAGGACACTTTCCGGATATTCCACGTGGCATTAGAATATGAAGGTCAACTCAGGCAGGCATCACTCCACAAGCTCATAAAAAGTGTCAGATGCTTACCATGAATTGATAAGCAGTAAAATTGTTGCATATTCAGCAACATCATTGAGTCTTGCAAACATTTTTGTTGAGTGAGTGATATTAATAACCGGAATGCTATTTATAGCACAATGCCATTTCTATAAATGAAAAACATACACTCACAAGGCAACACCATGCATTTTATAAACCACAGGCATAGTTGAGGGCCATGTGTCAAACAGATTTCATGGAGGGACTGTGAGTTGTCAGGAGTGGAGATCTGGGGGGAATGGGGAACAAACAGATTAACAAAGGACGGATCTCACCATAAGTGGTGGTGATTGTGAATAAGAAGCACAGTCATCTCAATTCTTGGTACTGACATTCAAATTAGAATGACCACCAAAAAAAGTATGAATAATTAGGATTTAGCCAGGTGAACAGAAAGGGATGGGGAAGAAAAGAAGAGTCTATCATTGGTTGGAGGTTAGAAACAACATACCGGATCTACTTCAAGGCTTATCCACTTTGGTGCTACCACCATTACAGCTGGATAATCCTTTGTCCTGTGCATTGTAGGATGTTGAGCAGCATCCCTGGGCTCTACCCACCAGATGCCACTAGCACCCCCAATGTGACAGCCAAAACTCTCTCCAGACATTGCTCCCTATCGTCTGTGGGTGATGGAGAGGGAATCTCTCCTTTTGAGGATGACCAATCAAGGGAAATCAAGACGATATAAAGAGAGGATACTGAAGAGTAGAGTCTTGGGTGTCTTATGAAAAACTTGGGATTTTATTTTGAACCATCTGCAGAATTCCAAGAGGGGATTTCATCAGATTGGCATTGGGAAGTGTTGCCTGAGTGCTTAGAGCTCTTCAGTCACTTGAGGTCACGTTTCCCTTTTCTACCCAAATAAAAGAGCTGAAGTCATCCCATTGCAACAGGAACTTTTTTGTCGCCTTCCCAATATTTCCAAGGCTATCTGGAAGTGGATATTGGCAGCAGTGGCACTTATATTCTCCAAGACACGTTCTCTCCAAATTCTGGCTCTTGGTGCAACCATTACGTCCTTCCTTCCTGCTTCATATTGTCTGTGTTCAGAGCCCTGCCTTCATCATTCCCCTTGTTTCTCTTTGTCCCTTCTTTGTTAAACCTGTAGACATTACATTCTTGCTAGTGACACAGTGAGAGCACCATAGACATCACAACACTGAACATCAGACCTTGCTGATTGTAAAACTCCCTTCACCATCCCTATCAAGGAGAATTGCTCCATGCTTCTTTATCTTTAAGACCTGGGGTGATGTTGCCGTCCTGGTCTATTGGAGGTTCTTTCCCATTTACCTTCTCCCCTTTCAAGGACTGCTGCTAGGCAACAACCCCCAAATTCCTTTGCTCTGTCAGGCAAAGCAATTCTGCTCCCTTCCAATGCATTTTCCTAACATACACACTGGGATACACATCTTAGGTTTATCTTTCTTCCCTTTTGTGTTAGTCTGTTTTCATACTGCTATAAAGAACTGCCCAAGACTGGGTAATTTATAAAGGAAAGAGGTTTAATTGACTCACAGTTCCACATGGCTGAGGAGGATTCAGGAAACTTACAATCATGGAGGAAGGGGAAGCAGGCACCTTCTTTACAAGGCAGCAGGAAGGAGAAGTGCTGAGCAAAGGGGGAAGAGCCCCTTATAAAACCGTCAGATCTCATGAGAACTCACTCGTTATCACAAGAACAGCGTGGCAGAAACCATCCCCACAATCCAGTTACATCCACCTGGTCTCTCCCTTGACATGTGGGAATTATGGGGATTACAATTCAAGATGAGATTTGGGTGGGGACACAAAGCCTAACCATATCACCTTCCCTCCTCTGTCTCTGCTGGTCCTAATCTTACAAACTTAGGTGGCAGACAGAGAATGGAGAAAGCCAACAAGCCAGCAGAAGAGTGAAATCATGGTACATACATAAAGATATGGTACAACCCTCAAAAACAGGAGAAAAGAGGTAAGGTTCAGGGGAGTGGGTATCGCTGGGGAAGGAAGCTGAGCATTTTTTACATGTGTGTGGCTTGGAGAAAGCAGATGTGCAGAGCTGAGGTCATTACCCAGTAGTTGTGGGCAAAACAGGGCTTGCCAGCCTATATATGTGGTCTTTGAGATGCTGCATTCTTCAAAATGTAATAAGAATTTGTGAATTATAAAACTGTTGTATTGGGTGATTTCTCTTACAAAAAAATCTCACCATCTCTGGCTGACATCCTGGAGTAAGAACTTTCAGTTAGAGTTGATTCAGTGTGATTCAGCATGTAATTCTGGGTCCTAGCATTTACACCTGCATCTCCTTAGCCCACACTGCCTCAGTCATTAACTTGCCGGCTAGACATTTGAGTGTGCAAATCCTCAGCCACTCCCATTCACCATCCAGAGCTCATCAACATGACCTTACATATTAGCCCACTATTTTAGAATTGAAAATATTGCCTTTCTATCATGATTACTTTTATCATGGGCATTAAGGTTCAAAATGCATTATTTGTCATGTCTTCAAATTCATCGGGCTGCTTTCATCTGTTGACTTAGGTCTTCCATCGATTCAAAAAAGTTTTCTTCTACTATTTCTTTTGGTTGAATACGCTTGTCTTCTTGAATGATTTCTTTTATATAGTCTTGCTGAATCTCTTCTCCATATTAAGACAAAATGAAACAACAACAAATGTATTATCATTTTCCTTACATTAAACTGGTCTCTTGAGTTTTGAACTTCCTGAGTTTTCTTCCATTTCTCAGTCTTGATATTCCGTAGGATGTAATCTGACATTTGCCACTTCCTAAGAAACTTTACCTACATCAAGGCAGGTTTTCATGTCTATGCAACTCACCATAATTTTACTATATTTTGCATGCTTTTGCAATAAACCTGTTTCAAAAATAGCAATTATCTCTCCTCCAGGAGTCCTCATCCCTCTTTGGATGAGCAGTAAATTTTCTGTTGACAGGATTTGTTAAAAAGGAGGTTTAGTGGACATCACTCAGAAACCATTGTTCTTTTTCTTCCTCTTTCTTTCTTTCTTTCTTTCTTTCTTTCTTTCTTTCTTTCTTTGTTTCTTTCCTTTCTTTTTCTTTCTTTCTTTCTTTCTTTCTTTTCTTTCTTCTTTCTTTCTTTTTTTTGAGGTGGAGTCTCACTCTATCACCCAGGCTGGAGTGCAGTGGTGCAGTCTCGGCTTACTGCAGCCTCTGCCTCCCTGGTTCAAGCAATTCTCTTGTCTCATCCTCCAGAGCAGCTGGGATTACAGGCACGTGCTACTGAGCCCAGCTAATTTTTGTAATTTTAGTAGAGATGGGGTTTCACCATTTTGGCCAGGCTGGTCTCAAACTCCTGACCTCAAGTGACCTGCCCTCCTTACCCTACCAAAGTGTTGCGATTACAGGCGTGAGCGAGCACACCCATTGTTCTTTTTCTAGTTTTCTGGTTGTGTGAGTGTTCACCCCATGATCAAGCCTTCATTGCAACTCCTTGGGCATTAATGAGGATCCATTTTATGTCTCTTTTCTACTCTCATTTTTTCCCTCTGGCTTTCTTGGTCCATTTGGGCTGCAATTATAAATTTCCTTAGACTGGAAAATATATAAACAATCGAAATTTATTGCTCACACTTCTGGAGGCTGAAAGTTCAAGATTAAGGTGCCAGAAGATTTGGTATCTGATCAAGGTTCTCTGCTTCAGAGATGGTGCCTTTTTGTTGTGTCCTTCCATGTTGGAAAGGACGAGGGAGATTTCTGGGGTCCCTTTTCTAAGGATACTCATCCCATTCATGAGGCTCCACCCTCAGAATCTCATCACCTCCCAAAGGCCCCACCTCATATCACCATCTCCTTGGGAATTAGGATTTCAACATCTGAATTTAGGGGTAACACAAACTTTCAGACCATAGCACTGGTTTACTGCTCTTTAGGGTTGGGGGAAAGTGGTTTGCAGATTACTTCTCCATAGCCCTTCATTTTCCTTCTGCCAAATTCTGAATGGGATAAATTCTGTGAAGTTTGGGTAATACTGTGGTATTCTGCCTAATGATATGGATTTTCCTTGGAGATCTATGGGTTTGTATGCCCAGTCTCCTGCTACCATCCTACCTAGAAGTTTGTTTATATTTTTATATTTGTTTATTTTTATTTATATATGGAAATTGTATTCTTATTTTTATTCTGTGCCCAAAATACAGTAGAACTCCCTAAACATTTGTCTCTTAATTTAATTTGGAAAAGACATTTTATTTCCAGAATGAGACAAATTTTATTTGCTCTAGAAGTAGCACCAACCTTTCTTAGTGCTATCTGCTTATCCAATATTTCTTTTTTTTTGAGACAGAGTCTCACTCTGTCGCCCAGGCTAGAGTGCAGTGGCGCAATCTCGGCTCACCACAACCTCCGCTTCCCGGGTTCAAGCGATTCTCCTGCCTCAGCCTCCCGAGTAGCTGGGATTACAGGCACATGCCAGTGTGCCCAGCTAATTTTTGTATTTTTAGTAGAGATGGGGCTTCACCATGTTGGCCAGGCTGGTCGTGAACTCCTGAGCTCAGGTGATCCACCCGCCTCAGCCTCCAAAAGTGCTGGGATTACGGGCATGAACCACTGCGCCCAGCCTTTTCCAATATTTCTTATTAAATCTCTCATAGTTTTTATAAAACGTTCAACCCTAAAAGAAATAAATAACAGAATTAAAAAAATTCCGTGGTGCAAATAAACAGCAGACTGTTGAAACATCTTGTTCTAGCTTTTCTGCCTTACAAGTCGCATGAATTCATTTTTCTTTCTTTCCACTGTGGCCATTTTAGTTTAAGCCTCCATCCTCAGCTTCCTGGCTCTACTGGAAGAACCCCCTGTTCCTCTCGTTATAAACTTCCTCCAAACTATTCTTCGTTTATAACCCATCAAAGCCTTTGAAATCATAAATTACTCTCTACGGTCTCTTCTTTTTGCACTTAGAATAAGAGAATAATAAGAATAACAATAAAGTACCAACACTTTTCCAAGTCTCACAAAGCCCTATATAATCCTGTCATTGTCCAACCCTCTGGCTCACACTGTGCCACTCCTCTTTTGTTCCCAGAGAAAAGGTAATTTTCTTGAACAGTAAATAACAGACAAGATGAATGGGAAAATATCCCATTACACCCTTACGCTCAAGAGAAAATATGACAAGTTTTGATGAGATCCTTCTGGCTAAAAAGTTGCTAATGACAATGAAAACAAAAGGGGAAATTACTTCAACAAATGCAATTTGCTAAAGAGAAAAATAAAACAACAAAAAATTTTGCAAGAGTGTTCTTTTCTCCAAATTGATGCAATATAGATGTAATTTGGCGTGTCCAATGCAGTGACCTCTGTGGGCCAGGACACCGAGATGAAGACCTTGGGAAAAAGAGCTCCAGGGCTGGATCCCTGAGAAAATGATTACACAACATATAAATGTGGTTAATGCCTTTAACCGCAAACAGCTGTCTCCTACATCTGTCCGTCTCCAACCAATGGGTGATGGTCAGCGGCTTGCAAATCCTAGGTGTGGTTTGTTCAGACAAGGACATCCATCTGACTTTATTATAAACTAATCTTAGGAAGGGCAAAGGCCGTATTGAAACAGAAAGCCCCAATATCCGAGAGGCCGCTTTCAAATATTTCCCCGCCTTGGCTTTTGTGTTGTTTCCAGCGATTTTTTCCTGAGAATGGCTTTCGCAGCACCATCTGTTTCCCTATCAGTTGCAACGCCAGGGCGTGAAGCCTGCACACGTCTTTCATCGACGTTGCAGGAGGCTCCCAATTGCACAAAAAACTTGAATGAATTCCCTACCCTGGAAAATCTGAAAATGTGGATTCTCATTTGCAGAAAGAAGCGTGCATTGCCAGATATTATCAATATAAAAAATGAAATCCACAAAAGCATTTCAAAAGGCTATTTGTACTGGAGTCATCTATGACCAATAATGCTGGTTTTAGGGATGGAATGCGTTCGTGCATTCTCAAGCACAGCACATTCTTCTTTCTCTCAAGAAGGGAACATTTAGGAGAGACTGTCTTGAAGCCCAAGTTAATTGGGCTTTTGCTCCTCTAACCTATAGGAAGTTCCTTTGGTGCCTGTGAAATGATTAATAAATGCAATGAACACAAGCAAATATGTAAGGTGTGGGTTTCAAAGATACCACTATATAGAATAAGGTTTATGGAGATATGGCTTAGCACCATGGCTCATGCCTGTAATGCCAACATTTTGGGGAGCCAAGGTGGGAAGATGGCTTGAGCCCAGGGGTTCTAGACGAGCCTGGGCAATATAGTAAGGCCCCATCTCTACTAAAAATTAGCTAGGCATGGTGAGACGTGCCAGTGGTCCCAGCTACTTGGGAGACTGAGGCAGGAGAATTGCTTGAGCCCAGGTGGTCAAGGCTGCAATGAGCTATGATCGTGCCACTGTACTGTAGGCTGGGTGACAAGAGTGAGACCCTGTCTCCAGAAAAATAAAAAAAAAAAAAGTAAATAGGTTTATAGAGATACAAGAAGGGGAGTTGTTTGGAATACAATTTTTCCCTTTAGCATTTTCTCTCAGTTTTAGAACAGTTTTGATATAGGATGTGCTAAATACCTCAACTTCCATGTTCGACATATTAACATATGAGGATCATTTCCTTAAAGCAAATGGAAATAAGAACTGCAGCACGTTGGTATGTGTCCTCAGTTCACAAAGAACATACACTTTACCGTTCAAAACATACGACATTGACACAACGCAAGCAGCCTGCATTCTTAGCTGAGGTTGCACCTGCTCATAAACCCACAGAACTGGAAGGCAATGTAGCAAACACACAGTCAAGCCTCCCACAAGGCCTGTGAGCAGTGTTTGCTAAAATCAGCATGGCGCGAGTTACAGGTACCTCTTCTGAAATTTGGTTGGCCTCCCAAGTTATAGAACTGAATATGTTTGCATAGGTTTATAGAACAATAGGACTAGGGAAAAACCTCAGGCCAAGCCATGTTTTTCCTAATTCTGTCTAGGAATAAGTGCATAAATCCTAAAATGCTTTTGAGACTTTGCAGTGTCACAGTTTCTTATTAGGAGCTTGGACTTCTAACCACCTTCAAAAGATGTCTCAAGGATCATAGCTGATCCAATAGATGTCAAAACACAAAACAAACTTAAAGGAAGCAAAAACCTGTCTACAATATCTTAAGATCCAGTGTAGAATTAATACTTTAAAATATATTTAGCAGTTTGAGACCTGACTGGGCAACATGGTGAAACCATGTCTCTGCAAAAAATATAAAAATTAGCTGGGCATGATGGTGAATGTCTGTGGTCCCAGCTGCTGGGGAGGCTGAGGTTGGAGAATCAATTGAGCCCCCAGAGGTTGAGGCTGCAGTAAGCTGTGATTGTGCCATTGCACTGCAGCCTAGGCGAGTGAGATCCTGTCTCAAAAAATATATATATAAATTTATAAATTTTATAAATATAAAATTATATATTATATAGAAATTACATATACTATATAACTATATAGTATAAATAATATATGTTTTTATAAAGTTGTGTAAAGTTTATACAATTTTTATAAGGTTTATACAGCTTTATAGATATTTTATTTATACAAATAAAGTATATATATGTAATGAATCATATATTATATAAAATTTATAAATTATATATAAATATATAGATATTATATGTCTAATTATAAATGTATATAAATATATAATTATAAATATATATTTATAATTGTCTATTTATAGATATAATTATAAATATAATATTTATACATAATATATGTATACGTTTAGATATATTTAAATATAGCAGGGGAAACACTGGGTCATCTTTTGGGAGTTCACGTGGTCCTGTTAAGGCTTCGATCAATACTCTTTGATCAATGGCTTCTGGTTTTCAACAAATCAAGTGCATGCTTCCTGCTTTTGTGGTGAAGTCCTCAAACATGCGCCCCTGCCTATGTTCATGACTTATGATTTCTGTACCCGGCCCTTCAAAACACCCACACTAAGTGGCTTGTCTTTCTATGCGCCGGCCCCCTACCTTGCTTCCTTTTCCACACGGATGTCCTCACACTATTTGTTCTCTATGCGTTTGTGTGCAAATAAAATCCATTCTCTAATGCTGGGCATGCATGGGTCTTCCTCCATGAGATTTCGTGAAGGAAATCTTACATACTGCTGATACTGACTTCATTGATTGATCAATTCACAGTCCCAGAGACATATGCTATAGAGGAGATGAGTGAAAGACCAATTAACACGGACTTCCAGACTGTCTACCCCAAACATTGCCTTCTTGAAAGAAGGATTTTGTAGAGAAAACTCTCCCCCCAGCTCCCTCTGTGTGTGGTTCATATACCTCTTAGCCAGGTACAAGGCATGCCACCTTGTAATGCTCCTTCCTGCCTTATTTCTCCCACATACTGTGGCCCTGCATGCACCTGGCTAATGGGCCAACCCTCAAAGCTGCTGAAACGCCAGCCTAAGCCACACATGACGTAACCCATTTTCAGAACGGTCGTTCTAGACACGTGGTGCCCAGATGAGAGCCGCAATTTGAGCTTCCACTTTTAAAATTTGCTTCCACTGCAGAAATTAACGTTCAAATAACCAAAGCTTACAGGGAGCCTGTTTATAGTCAATACCATAGGTTAAGATTAGAGATGATCTAATTCCTTAACCATAGACGTATTCTCCAAACTCATGAGCACAGAAGGGAAAATAGTGTGCAGGCAGCTGTTAAATTGCTCCCTGATGACTTCCCTTCTGCCATGTGGACTCTCTTCCTTTGACATGGTCTGACTAGTCTTGTATTAAAAATAAAATCTCCGTTATATTAACAAAATACAAAATATTAATATATTTCAGACTCCAACTGAAATTTACACTGGAATCTACACCACCGGCTCTCCTGGGTCTCCAGTTGTAGATAGCAGATCAGTTTTCAGTCTCCATAATTGCCCAGGCTGCAGTGCAGTGGCACAATCACAGCTCATTGCAGCCTCGACTTCCCAGGCTCAAGTAATCCTCCAATCTCAGTCTCGCTGAGTAGCTGGGACTACAGTCATGTGCGTGCACACCCAGCTGTGTATTTCCTCTTATAGGGATATAAAATTATGTCATTCGTCATCTTGTTGACTTCTTATAACCACCATGAAAGCATGACTCTTGTCTGTCTTATCCTCTTCCCCATCTCCAGAACTTGGCACATACTAGCAGCTCTACAATTAGTTGTTGCATAAATGGCAAAGGAAGGAATATTGCATTCTCTGCCTAGAAGTCCCTGCCCCCTCTCCCTTCCCCGGAAGAAAACTTCTTACTGGCTAAGATGCTGTTCTAACCTCAGTGCTTCCAAAGGAGCCTCAGCAGGTCAGGGTCTATCACTTCATACATATTTATCCCCAAATTTCAGATATTATTTGGCTCAAGGAATGTACTGCAAATATTTACAGAATGAACCATTGAAGCAAGAAAAGAAACCTGCATGAGCAAATTCTCTGTTTCTGTTATAAGAGGCTGTGTCAGTCAGCTATTGGCACATAACAAAGAATCCCAAAATGCAGTGGGTTAAAAAAAATCTATGTTATATACTCACCGTTATATGGGACAAAAATTCAGGCTGCACTCAATGGGTGCTTCTGAGATCTACCAAGCAGAGGCCCAGAATGATGCTGAGAATGCTGCAATGCACATGGCAGCTTCCATGACAAATAATTTTCTGGCCCCAAATGTCAATAGTGCGAATGTTCAACCACAACAAAAACCTACTTCCTCTAAGTCTGAGTTTATTAGGTACATTTATTTTCTTTTCTTTTTTGACTTTATTTTACGTGTGTGTGTGTGTGTGTGTGTGTGTGTGTGTTTTAAATAATGAGTGCTTCATGAATTTACCTGTCATCCTTGTATGGGCCTTGCTAATCTTATCTGTATCATTCCAATTTTAGTATATGTGCTGCCAAAGCAAGCACATTAGGTACATTTTTATCCTCCAAGTCACTGCAGGCTACAGTTTTGCTCTTCCAACACAACATACCACTGGTTACCATTTTTTTCTAGCCTTTGGTAGCAGTTACCTTACTATTTTCCCAACCTTCATTCACCACTCAGTTTCAAAGCCAATGAAGCATGTTTTAAGCTTTTGTATGAGAGCAACACTCCACCCACTTCAGGTATGAATTTCAGGATCTGTTACCTATTTTTTTGGTATAAAATCAACTACAAGTTTAGTGCCTCAATATCACAAACATTGTATTTGCTCATATGTCTGTGAATCAATAACTTGGACTGGGTTCAGCTGGGCAGTTCTTCTGTTGGTCTTGCCTGGGGTCTTTCTTGCAGCTTCCATTATCTGGCAGCTTGATGAGACTGGATGGTCTAAGGTACATTCATGAACACGTCTGTTGGGCAGTCTTGTCTGTCAGCCTAGAGTACTGAGGCCACCCCATATGAAGAAGTCAGGGTAGCCTTTTTGAGATGAGTCACCATGAGAAAGATTCAGCTGACAGTCAGCACCAATGGCCAGCCATGTGAATAGGCTCCTAGCTTACACCATCCATTTTCAGTCAAACTGTCAGAGGACTGGGACCACATAAGGGGCCTTAAGGGAGACCCACAGAAGAACCATCCAGCTGAGCTCAGCCTGAAATTTGTGACCCAAGAGTGATGCACAAATAAAATGGTGCTTGTCTTTAGCTACTAAGTGTTGGGAGTGTTTGTTACCCAGCAATAGATAATGGATATGGGTCCTTAACTAACAAATAGATTACCTCATGCAAATGTGGAAACTCTCACTCTTATATTTATAATTAATTCCAACGTGGAAGAGAAGCTCACTATTGATTCTGTGGGGCTAAAACTGATGAGAAGGTAGTAGAAAGCCACTAAGCAAGTGGTGGCTGGTTTGAGCTAAAGTGCCTCCTCAGGGAAGCATACTCTTCCTAAATTGCTGCATTGTGGATCTGAACCAAGGCGAACTTGGGTTTCTGAGGGGAGTTCCCTTACAGTAGGGGAAGTTACACACAGTGAAATAGACTTACAGTCACTTGTTGCTGAATGATGGGGATACATTCTGAGAAATGCATCACTGGGCAGTGTTGTTGTGCAAACATCCTAGAGTGCACTTACACAAACCTAGATGGTCTAGCCTACTACACACCTAGGCTGTATGGTGTAGCCTGTTGATCCTATGCTACAAACCTGTACAGCATGTTCCTATACTGAATACAGTATGCAATAGTAACACAAATCACTAGGCAACAGGAATTTTTCAGCTCCATTATAATCCTGTGGGACCATCGTTTTATATGCTGTCCATCATTGGCCATACGTTCTGTGGCAGTGCATGACTGTATCTGTTTTAGATAGGATTTCCTTTGTTTGTAACTTTGTTACCAGGAAGGGGGACCCGATTCAGACCCCAAGAGAGGGTTCTTGGATCTCGTGCAAGAAAGAATTGGAGGTGAGTCCATAAAGTGAAAACAAGTTTATTACAAAAGTAAAGAAATAAAAGAATGGCTACTCCACAGGCAGAGCAGCCCCAAAGGCTACTAGTTGTCCATTTTTATCGTTATTTCTTGATTTTATGCTGAACAAGGTGCGGATTATTCACGAGTTTTCTGGGAAAGGGGTGGGCAATTCCGGGAACTCAGGGTTCCTCCCCTTTTAGACCATATAGGGTAATATCTTGACATTGTCATGGCCTCTGTAAACTGTTACGGCGCTCGCGAGAGTGACTTTCAGCATTTTAATGTATTATAATTAGCATATAGTGAGCAGTGGAGACAACCAGAGGTCACTCTTGTTACCATCTTGGTTTTGGTGGGATTTGGCTGGCTTCTTTACCGCATGCTGTTTTATCAGCAAGGCCTTTATGACCTGTATCTTGTGCCGACCTCCTATCTCATCCTGTGTCTTAGAATGCCTAACCTCCTGGGAATGCAGCCCAGTAGGTCTCAGCCTCATTTTACCCAGCCCCTATTCAAGATGGAGTTGCTCTGGTTCAAATGCCTCTGACCACTTGAATTTGATACAGTAAAATGCCTTTGCTGCATAATCTATGGTGGTTTCTCAGATATTACAGTCTCATTGGATTTTCAAACAATGAACACTAACCATGTACATAGTCAAGCACTAACCATGTACATAGTCAAGGCTTGTGTGAAGACTGAAGGCATTACATTATGTGTTTGCATATCACATTTTGACTTTTGCTAGAAAGGGCCAATCTGAATTATAATTGAGATTTTTAAACATTTTTGTTTGAGGGTAATTGATTTTCTTTCATTAATCTTCTAGCTTGCATTCTTCATTCTCCTAGAAGTTAAAAGCATATATAATCTAAGGAAGATTCAGTCTGTCTGTTTTTGATTTATTTTATAATAACTCACTGAGTATTTTTTATATGTACGAGAAGTATTCTGAGACTACTTAATACACTATTTTGATCTTCTTTTAAAGCATGAAACTATATATATATATATATATATATATATATATATATATATATTATTTTTTTTTTTTTCCTAAGGGTAGGAATCTGGAAGAGATTTCAGTGATGATCAAAACAGCAAACTCATGAGTTTTGAATGGTTTCTAAACTTGGAAAAAAGAACTCTCTGAACCTTCTTTCCTTTAGAAGAAAATCAGATTTTGACTCCCTGGCCTTGCACAAATGCTTATTTTTTTCTTCAATTCACCTAAGATTTAATCTTATATGATGCTTTGCTTTCCCTTCCAATTATATTTAACCTCGTTGAAACATTTCAAAAATATACAAATAATCTAAAGGATCATTTTAAACTTTCTTTCCCCCGGCACAGGGAAATACTTAAAAAATATGGTTTAAATTGGGTGATGATTTTCTAGAAAAATTTCATTGCAATCAGAAGGAAAGAATTGAGCAAATTGAGGGAAAAATAGGGAAATGAAAATTAAGTTTACAGTTCTTTCTACATAAGTAAATGTAAAATTAAGTTTATAGTTCTTTCTACATAAGTCAATAAACAATTAGCAAATATTAGTAAAATTCCCCAAAAGCTCCCCACCCCCAGTAAATGCATATATGTGTGTGCAAGAAGCATTATAATGAAACACTTAACTTCCTTTGCCCTGAACTAGAACCAGATGCCTTGGGAGGGGGTTGAGGCAGGCTGGCTGAGGGACTTGTAAGTTACGCTAAAGGGATTTTTAGAAATGAGATGGGACGTATCTCAAAATAATAAGAGCTATCTATGACAAACCCACAGCCAATATCATACTGAATGGGCAAAAACTGGAAGCATTCCCTTTGAAAACTGGCACAAGACAGGGATGCCCTCTCTCACCACTCCTATTCAACATAGTGCTGGAAGTTCTGGCCAGAGCAATCAGGCAGGAGAAGGAAATAAAGGGTATTCAATTAGAAAAAGAGGAAGTCAAATTGTCCCTGTTTGCAGATGACATGATTGTATATCTAGAAAACCCCATTGTCTCAGCCCAAAATCTCCTTAAGCTGATTAGCAACTTCAGCAAAGTCTCAGGATACAAAATCAATGTACAAAAATCACAAGCATTCTTGTACACCAATCACAGACAAACAGAGAGCCAAATCATGAGTGAACTCCCATTCACAATTGCTTCAAAGAGAATAAAATACCTAGGAATCCAACTCACAAGGGATGTGAAGGACCTCTTCAAGGAGAACTACAAACCACTGCTCAATGAAATAAAAGAGGATACAAACAAATGGAAGAACATTCCATGCTCATGGGTTGGAAGAATCAATGTCGTGAAAATGGCCATACTGCCCAAGGTAATTTATAGATTCAATGCCATCCCCATCAAGCTACCAATGACTTTCTTCACAGCATTGGAAAAAACTACTTTAAAGTTCATATAGAACCAAAAAAGAGCCCGCATCGCCAAGTCAATCCTAAGCCAAAAGAACAAAGCTGGAGGCATCATGCTACCTGACTTCAAACTATACTACAAGGCTACAGTAACCAAAACAGCATGGTACTGGTACCACAACAGAGACATAGATCAATGGAACAGAACAGAGCCCTCAGAAATGATGCCACATATCTACAACTAACTGATCTTTGACAAACCTGACAAAAACAAGAAATGGGGAAAGGATTCCCTATTTAATAAATGGTGCTGGGAAAACTGGCTAGCCATATGTACAAAGCTGAAACTGGATCCATTCCTTACACCTTATATAAAAATTAATTCAAGATGGATTAAAGACTTAAATGTTAGACCTAAAACCATTAAAATCCTACAAGAAAACTTAGGCAATACCATTCAGGACATAGGCGTGGGCAAGGAGTTCATGTCTAAAACACCAAAAGCAATGGCAACAAAAGCCAAAATTGACAAATGGGATCTAATTAAACTAAAGAGCTTCTGCACAGCAAAAGAAACTACCATCAGAGTGAACAGGCAACCTACAGAATGGGAGAAAATTTTTGCAACCTACTCATCTGACAAAGGGCTAATATCCAGAATCTACAATGAACTCAAACAAATTTACAAGAAAAAAACAACCCCATCAAAAAGTGGGCAAAGGACATGAACAGACACTTCTCAAAAGAAGACATTTATGCAGCCAAAAAACAGATGAAAAAATGCTCATCATCACTGGCCATCAGAGAAATGCAAATCAAAACCACAGTGAGATACCATTTCACACCAACTAGAATGGCCATCATTAAAAAGTCAGGAAACAACAGGTGCTGTCCCCTGCACCCATCACACACCGTGGAGAAATGGGAACACTTTTACACTGTTGGTGGGACTGTCAACTAGTTCAACCATTGTGGAAGTCAGTGTGGCGATTCCTCAGGGATCTAGAACTAGAAATACCATTTGACCCAGCCATCCCATTACTGGGTATATACCCAAAGGACTATAAATCATGCTGCTATAAAGACACATGCACACGTATGTTTATTGTGGCACTATTCACAATAGCAAAAAGTTGGAACCAACCCAAATGTCCAACAACGATAGACTGGATTAAGAAAAGGGAGGGTCCTCAGGGAAGCTGGGCTGGCCAGGGGGCAGGCAGAAAGTGGTGTTGGGATGAAGAGACAGAGGCAGCGAAGAAAGCTGTTCCCAGAAACACCTGCTAGGAGTGATTAGATTGGAAGGGTGGGTAGGAAGTGAATGAGGCTAGTCAGTGAATGTCCTTATTTACCATGTCACCCATTTAAAAAAAAAAGTGTTTCATTTTAAGTATTTGTACATTTTAAAAATCTCTATCTCTCTATCAATCTTTCTCTGTGTGTCAACATACATATAATATATGACAATAGAGATGAGAATAAATAGAAGAGATAGATAAAATATGTTGTAATAGATGACAGCTTAAATAGATTAGACTGTCAGATAATGATAGATGATACATACATTCAATAGGTGGATGGATAGATACATAGACAGATAAATATATAGATAATGATAGATAATAGATTCGGTAGATGAATGGATGGATGGATAGATAGATATTGACAGATGATAGATTCAATAAGTGGATGGATGGATGGATAGATATATGATAGATACATAGGTAATGGTAGATGATTAGAGTCAACAGATGGGTGGGTGGGTAGATAGGTATGTGATAGATAGATAAGGATAGATGATAGATTCAGTAGATGGATGGCTAGATGATAAATAGCTAGCTAGCTAGCTAGATAGGTACATTCAATAGATGAATGAATGGATGGATAAATGGATGAATGGATGGATGGATAGTTATAGAAAGATGATGGATAGATGAATAGATAAATAGGTAGATAGATTATTTTGACGCTTTCAAAAATTTCAGCATTTAGCTTACCATTTTTATTTTTCATAAGGTTTATATGAGAATTCATATTTTTCTGGATGGTTTAAACAGCTTTTGAAGACTTCAAACAAATATTTGTTGACTTATAATTTTATTTTTCTAGTAACTTTCTGAGGAATGTCTAATTTATCTGTTTTCCCATAGTCATTACAGCACTACTCACAATAGCCAAAATATGGAGTCAACCAAAGTGTCCATCAGTGGATGAATGGGTAAAGAAAATGTGATTTTTATGCACAATGGAATGCTATCAAGTCTTAAGGAAATGTTGGCATTTGCAACAACATGGATGAACATGGAGGACATTATGTTAAGTGGAATAAGCCAGGCACAGAATGACACATACTGCAGGATCTCATATGTGGAATCTTTGTATTCTTTAGTTCAAGATTCTCAATGTGGGTGCTGTTGACACTTGAGGCTGGAGGATTCTCTGTGGTGTGGCCATCCTCTGCACTCATAGGGTGTTGAGCAGCATCCCTGGGCTCCACCCACCAGATGCTGGCAACATCGACTCTCCAATCATAATAACCCAGAATGTCTCCAGACATTGCAAATGGCTCCTGATGGTTTGAAAGTCAAAGAGGGTACAGTACCCAAGCCTTAACATACGTTTCAAAATGACTTTGAAAGAGAGTCAGAAGAAAATTCAGCATCGATAGGGACCAGATGCCCACTTAGGAGCCCTTGGTGAGAGAGAAAGATGCATCTCAGCTGGGCTCAGTGGCTCACTCTTGTAATTCCAGCATGTTGGGAGGCTGAGGTGGGTGGATCACTTGAGTTCAGGAGTTCTAGACCAGCCTGGGCAACATCACAAAACCTCCTCTCTACAAAAAATACAAAAATTAGTCTGGCATGTGGCATGTGCCTGTAGTCCCAGGTACTTGGAAGGCTGAGGCAGGAGGATTGCTTGAGCCCAAGAGTTTGAGACCAGCCTGGGCAATTCAGTGAGACCCTATGTCTACAAAAAATAAAAATAATTAGCCAGGAATGGTGGTGCGTGCCTGTAGTACCAGCTACTCTGGAGGTTGAGGTAGGAGGATTGCTTGAGGCTGGGAGGTCGAGGCTGCAGTGAGCCGTGATTGCACCACTGCACTCCAGCCTGAGTGAGACCATGTCTTTAAAAAGAAAAGTATGTCCGTCCATGCACAGACCTTGCTGTGTTTATCACATTTATCAGTGCCTTGTCTACATTCTATGGATGGACATCTTCCTTTAGTTCCCTGTCCAATCCAGCTGGATTTCATTCAGCCCTCCTCGGTCAGCACAGTAAGCACGCTTTTGTCAGAGGCGTTGAAACCACAGTGACTCCATCTTGAATAGGAGCTGGGGAAAATGAGGCTGAGACCCACTGGGCTGCATTCCCAGGAGGTGAGGCATTCTTAGTCACAGGATGAGACAGGAGGTCAGTAAAGATACGGTTCGTAAAGGCATCGCTGATAAAACAGGTTGCAGTAAAGAAGTCAGTGAAATCCCACCAAAACCAAGACAGTGACAAGAGTGACCTCTGGTCATTGTAACTGCTCATTATACACTCATTATAATGCATTAGCTGCTAAAAGACACTGCCACCAGAGCCACGACAGTTTACAGATGTCATGACAACCTCAGGAAGTTACCCTATATGGTCTAAAAAGGGGAGGAACCCTCAGAATTACCCACCCCTTTCCTGGAAAACTCATGACTAATTCACCCCTTGTTTAGCATATAATCAATAAATATCCATAAACATAGGCAACCCGCAGCCCATGCTGCTGCTCCGCCTGTGAAGCAGCCATTCTTTATTCCTTTACTTTCTTAATAAACTTCCTTTCATTTTACTCTGTGGACTCACCCTGAATTCTCTCTTGCATGAGATCCAAGAGCCTTCTCTTGGGGTCTGGACTGGGGCCCCTTTCTGGTAATGCTTTCACTTTACATTCCTGCCATCCCTGGAGGGAGGAGGTCCTGTCTTTGCTGGAAAGCCATGCGGTGCTGGGCTATGGTTATTCGCTGTGGTTTATCTGAACCCAAAAAGAAAAAACAATTTTCCTAGGGCCACTCCTGGCCTGGAAAGATTGACTTTATGTCAGGCTGCCTTAATCCCTCCCTTATTTCCACATTATAGTCTGAAATTATATCAAGTGTAGAGGGAAGTGAATATCTCAGGACAGAGGCTGGAACTGGGAAAATGAATGCTATCTTCGTAATGTAAAGAAAAATCATGGGACGCTACTACAAAGAACAAAACTTCGCTTGGTGAGCAGACATTTGAGAAAAAATAGACGTACATTGCAGTTTTAGACTAGAACAGTGGTTCTTTTTAAACATTATTTTATTATTTATTATTTTTAGAGATGAGGTCTTGCTCTGTTGCCCACACTAGAGTGCAGTGGTGTGATCATAGCTCACTGCAGCCTTCAAATCCCAGGCTCAGGCCATCCTCCTGCCTCAGCCTCCTGAGTAGCTGGGACTACAGGTGCGTGCCACCATGCCTGGCTAATTTTTAAAAATTTTTTGTAAAGATGGGGTCTTGCTGTGTTGCCCAGGCTGGTCCCCAACTCCTGGCTTCAAGCAATCCTCCCGCCTCTGCCTCCCAAAGTGCTGGGTTTATAAGCATAAGCCACCATGCCTGGCCTAAATGTTTTAATTTTTAATCATTATGGGTGCATAATAGTTGTACTTATTTACAGGGTATATGTGATATTTTGATACAAGCTTACAATGTGTAATAATCAAATTAGGGTAATTGGGGTATCTGTCCTGTAAAGCCTTTATCATTTCTTTGTGTTAGGAACATTGCAATTCCACTCTCTTAGTTATTTTAAAATGTACAACGAATTATTGTTAACTATAGTCTCCCTGTTGTAGTACCAAATACTATACCTTCTTGCTTCTATCCAACTGTATTTCTGCATTCATTCACTATCCCCACTCTCTCGCCTCCTCCTCAATAGACTTCCCAGCCTCTGGTAACCACCATTCTACTTTATCTCCACGAGTGCAAGTTTTCAACATTTTTACCTCCCACATTTGAGTGAGAACATGTGAAATTTTACATCAGGAGTTCTTTGATTTTTTTAAAATTTGAATAGCTTTAGGGGTGCACGTGGTTTTTGGTTACTTGGATGAGTGAAGTCTAGGACGTTAGTGCACCCATCACCCGGGTGTTGTACATGGTACCTAATAGGTAGTCCTTCATCCCTCGCCGCACTCACACCCTCCCACTTCGGAGTCTCCAATGTCCATTACACTACTGTGTATGCCTTTGCATACCCACAGCTTAGCTCCCACTTCTTTTTTGAAGCAGGGTCTCACTCTGTCACCCAGGATGGATTGCAGTGGCATGATCATGGCTCACTGCACCTTCAACCTCCTAGGCTCAAGCAATTCCCCCCGCTCAGCCTTCTGAGTAGCTGGGGCCACAGGTGTGCACCACCACTCCCAGCCAATATTTTCTATTTCCTGTAGAGGTGGGGTCTTACTACATTGCCCAGGCTGTTCTTGAACTCCTGGTTTCAAGTGATCCTCCTGCCTCAGCCTCCCAAAGTGCTGGCATTACAGGCATGAGCCACCATGCCCTACCAGCTCCCACTTTTGTAAGTGAGAACGTGTGGTGTTTGGTTTTCTATTCCTTAGTGACTTCACTTAGAATATGGCTTCCAGTTTCATCTGAGTTGTGGCACAATATATTATTGCTTTTTTTTTTTTCTTTTTTTTTTTTACATCAGGAGCTTTTAACGTGGGTCGAGTTTGTCCCCCAGGTAACGTGTCTGGAGATATTTTGGTTATCACAGCTGGGAATGGGTGCTATTGGCATTTGGTGGGTGGAGCCCAGGGATGCTGCTCAACACCCTACAGTGCACAGGACACCCGACCACAGAGAGTCGTTCAGCCCCGAGTTATCCAAGGTGCACAGATTAAGAAACCCTTCACTAGGCCAGGCACGATGGCTCATACCTGTAATCCCAGCACTTTGGGAGGCCAAAGCAGGAGGATCATTTGAGGTCAGGAGTTCGAGATCAGCCTGACCAACATGGAGAAACCCTGTCTCTTTTTCTTTCACTCTTGGCTGGCCACCCATTTAAGATGCAGCACTTGAAGAAATAAATATGCATTTCTGGCCCCTGTTTTGGAAAGATTCATTTTCATAGAAACTTGGTTAATTTTATTCAAAGTAAAACAATGAAATCAATGAGATAAGAGAGTTTAAAAGATGCTTGTTTCTGCATTGCTGTTTTATAAACATATTGAATTATAATATGATCGCAATTCCAGACACCTGCCTTGAAATCGTTACAGAAATTTCTCATTTTTTTTTTTTTCTTTTTTTGCTTCTCTCTATATGTCCTAATAAACCATTTGTCCATCAGATAATCACAGGCGGGGAGATATATGTATTTTTCTGTTTTCCTAACTTCAAACGCTGCCTGAAAATGATGACTGTTTGGCAAGCCTAAGTTCCAACATTCCGTTTCCCGGCATTATGTAATACAAAATCAGGTTTCGTAGGGTTTTCTTAGATCTGTTTCTCCCTGTTTCATAAGATTTCAAGAGTCCTGTAATTTATTATGTGGCTGGTGGAAGAAAACTATGCATAGAGTAGATGGGTGTGTGTAACCTAAACATTTAGGGCTGTCTTGACAGCAACTTAAACCTATAGAGATGCTTTGGAGAAGTAGGCGGAATGTCCTATTATCGGGAATTTTTTAAGATGAGAGCTTCCCAGTTTCTTTTAATTGCATTGAGTGGGTGAATACCTCAGAAAAGGAAAGAAAGGAAAAAAACACGAAAAAGAGCCCAGATTGAAAGCAGTGCTGTTTTTGCCATCCTCATTAAATCAAAGCATGTGGTGACAACAGATAGTCTGAGGTCAGCGGGCACCCAACCAGGAGGCTGATATGTTTTCCTGATAAAAGACAACTGGAAGATAATGGCTTCCAGCTCCATTCATGTCCCTGCAAAGGACATGATCTCGTTCCTTTTTATGGCTGCATAGTATTCCATGGTGTCCATGGACCGCATATTCTTTATCCAGTCTATTATTGATGGGCATTTGGGTTGATTCCATGTCTTTGTTATCGTGAATAGTACTGCAATGAACATACATGTACATGTATCTTTATAATAGAATGATTTATATTCCTTTGGCTATATATATATGTATATACATATATATGTACATATATATGTATATACATATATATGTATATACATATGTATGTACATATATGTATATATGTATATACATATATATGTATATACATATATATACATATATATGTACATACATATGTATATACATATATATGTACATACATATGTATATACATATATATGTACATACATATGTATGTACATATATATGTATATACATATGTATGTACATATATATGTATATACATATGTATGTACATATATATGTATATACATATATATGTATATATATATTTTTTTAATATGGAGTTTCACTCTTGTTGCCCAGGCTGGAGTGCAATGGCGCGATCTCGGCTCACCGCAACCTCTGCCTCCCGGGTTCAAGTGATTCTCTTGCCTCAGCCTCCCGAGTAGCTGGGATTACAGGCACCCGCCACTATGCCCAGCTAATTTTTGTATTTTTAGTAGAGATGGAGGCTGGTCTCGAACTCCTGACCTCAGGTGATCGGCCCGCCTCGGCCTCCCAAAGTGTTGGGATTACAGGCGTGAGTCACTGCGCCGGGCCTCCTTTGGGTAGATATTACTGGGATTATATATTATCCCAGTAATTATTGGGATTGCTGGGTCAAATGGTATTTCTGGTTCTAGATCCTTGAGGAATCACCTCTGTCTTCCACAATGGTTGAACTAATTTACATTCTCACCAACAGCGTAAAAGCATTCCTATTTCCCCACAGTCTTGCCAGCATCTGTTGTTTCTTGACCTTAGGGAGGGGAACAACATACACTGGGGCCTTTGGGGGTGGATGGGGGGAGGGGGAGCATCAGGAAAAATAGCTAATGCATGCTGGGCTGACAGGTGCAGCAAACCACCATGGCACAGGTTTACCTATGAAACAAACCTGCACATCCTGCACATCCACCCCAGAACCGAAAATAAAAATTAAAAAACAATGTGGGATATTTTCAGGAGATGAATGGCGAAGAAACTTTATGGATAATGGCAAGAAAGTTTCAGGGCTAAGTACCAAATACACATGAATTATACCCTGGACTTTGTTTCTGTATTCGTATTTGACCACTGTCATGGATGGTATATGCTCGCATGCTTGGAATTTAGTCTTTGAATAAATATTTTTATTAGTGCTAAGAAAACACTAGAGCTTCCTTTCCAATGAAACTATTTTTTTAAAAGAAATGAAGTTCTGTTATATGCTTCTATGTGGATGAGCCTTGAAGATGCTATGCTCAATGAAGGAAGCCAGACACAAAAGGCCACACAGTGTAGGATTCCACTTACGGGAACTTTTCAGAGGTGTCTCCCAGGGACTGGGGAGGGGAGAAGAAGGAGTGGCTGCTTGGTGGGTCCAAGGTTTCTTTTAGGGTGATAAAAGTGTCTTGGAACCAGATAGCGGTGGTGGTTGCACAACCTTGCGAAGGCATTAAATGCCACCGGGAGTTCACTTTAAAATCATCATTTTTACATTAGGGGTATTTCAATTTGGTTGAAAAACAGACAAATCTGGCTGAGCGCGATGGCTCACGCCTGTAATCCCAGCACTTTGGGAGGCTGAGGTGTGTGGACCACTTGAGGTCAGGAGTTCGAGACCAGCCTGGCCAACATGGGGAGACCCTGTCTCTACTAAAAATACAAAAATTAGCCGGGCGTGGTGGTGGGCACCTGCAGTCCCAGCTACTCAGGAGGCTGAGGCAAGAGAATCACTTGAACCCTGGAGCGGTGGTTGCAGTGAGACAAGATGGTGCCACTGCACTCCAGTCTGGGCGACAGACGGAGATTCTGCCTCATAAATAAATAAATAAATAAATAAATAAAACCAAAAACAAATATGCCAGCCCAGTTCTTCTTCAATCCAGATTTTGCAAGACAGTAAATGAAGACAGCATTTGGAACCTGGCGAACTTCCCCAGTGAACCGATAGCAGCTTAGAAAGAGTTAAATATGCAAAGAAGATAATCTCCAAGTAAGGGTTACTCATACAGAAAAGGGAGACTGAGGCCAGAGTCCCAGGAAATATCCAGCTTCACACAATGCCTTAAAATACAAATAATTGGTGGGCCGCGGTGGCTCATGCCTGTAATTCCAGCACGCTGGGAGGCCAGGGTGGGTGGATCACTTGAGGTAAGGAGCTTGAGACCAGCCTGGCCAACGTGGTGAAACCCTGTCTCTACTAAAAATACAAAAATATTAACCAGGCATGGTGGCGGGTGCCTGTAATCTCAGCTACTTGGGATGCTGAAGCAAGAGAATCTCTTGAACCCGGGAGGGGAAGGTTGCAGTGAGCCGAGATCGCACCACTGCACTCCAGCCTAGGCGACAGTGAGACCCGGTCCCCCCAACACTCCGCCCCCCCTCCAAAAAAAGCAGAGAATTCAGGCCCAGAAAGAGTTTAGATGTTCGGGGAGGGCGACATGATGGGAAATGGGATTCAGAAGAAGGAATAAGAGGAACATGCCATAAAAGCCTGGATTCTTGGAAAAAGCCAAGGAAAAAAGAACCTCTAGGTGACTCAGAATCACTGTGTATTAGTAGGTTGGTGTAAACGTAATTGCGGCTTGTGCCATTGAAAATAATAGCAAAAGCAAAGAGAAACCAATAGGGTGAGTGTGTATCTATACCTATATCATCTATATCTATATCATCTGTATCTATATTTATATCTATATATCTATGTCTATATATCAATAATAAAATAAAAAATATTAATTAAAAAAATTACATTATTTAAAGAATTGCACTGTTTAAAACCAGCGATAAAACCAACAATATTCTAAGATATTTATCCGGCTGGGCGCGGTGGCTCACACTTGTAATCCCAGCACTTTGGGAGGCCAAGGCGGGCAGATCATGAGGTCAGGAGATCGAGACCACGGTGAAACCCCGTCTCTACTAAAAATACAAAAAAAATTAGCCAGGCGTGGTGGCGGGCGCCTGTAGTCCCAGCTACTTGGAGAGGCTGAGGCAGGAGAATGGCGTGAACCCGGGAGGCGGAGCTTGCAGTGAGCCGAGATTGCGCCACTGCACTCCAGCCTGGGCGACAGAGCGAGACTCCATCTCAAAAAAAAAAAAAAAAAAAAAAAACATTTATCCAACTCGTCTAGGTTTTGTCATTCTACACGAGGGTTTCTCAATCTTGGCACCATTGACACTTGGGCCAAATTATTCTTTGCACAAATATCAATCTATAGATATCGATATCAGTAGATACACAGACACTTATTTTAAAGAATTGGCTCACGTGATTAGGGGGGACTGGAGAGTCCAAAAGCTGATGGAGTGGGCCAGCAGGCAGGGGACTCAGGGAAAGGTTACAGTTTGAGTCCAAAGGCTGTTGGGTGGCAAAATGCCTTTTGGCTTGGGGGAAGTCAATCTTTGTTCTAGTCAGGTCTTCAACGGATTAGACTAGGCCCATCCACATCATGGAGGGCGGACTGCATTACTCCACAGATAGAAATGTTCATCTCATCCAAAAACACCCTCACAGTAACATCCAGGGTAACATTTGACCACACGTCTGGGCACTGTGGATAAAATTCACCATCACACCAACCAAGCGGATGCATGAATGAAATTCACCATCACACCAGCCCAGTGGATACATGAAATTTATCATCACGCCAGTCAAGTGGACACATAAAATTCACCATCACACTAGCCAAGTGGACATATGAAATTCACCATCACACACTATGATAAACTGAATCACAGATGGTAAGGAAATGAAGTCACAGGTCTATGTCAGTGGTTGTCAGTTGGGGTGATTCTGAACTCCATACCCAAACCCCAGGGGGCATTCAGCAATGTCTGCAGGTACTTTTGGTTAATACACCTGGGGAGAGTACTACTGGCATCTGGTGAGTAGAGGCCAGGGATGCTGCTTAACACCCTACAATGCACAGGCTGCTTCCCATAATAAAGAATTACTTGGCTCAAATATCAATAGTGCCAAGATTGGGAAACCCTGATATGGAATAATGACAAACGTTATAACAGGTAACTTTATGACTAGTTAGACATTTAGAATGTTGTTGATTTTATGACTAGTTTAATCATAGTGCATTTTTTGAAAAGTATGTATGTTTTATGAATATTATATATTTGCGATTGTATTTTGATACTTTTGCATGTTATTAAGTGACATCTCTTCCTAACTATGTCTATGTATATATTGATCTGTCATCTGTCCCATTCAGGAGGCTCCACCCTCATGACCTCATCACCTCCCGAGGGCCTCACCCCCTGACACCATCATCTTGGGGGTGAGGATTTCGCACAGGAATTATGGGAGACACAAGCATTCCATTCATTGCACATGGTTGTACAGTTTTGTAAAATCCCCCAGAGTAAGATACATTCAAATTCATTTTCTGAAAGATGACTTCTGAAATTTTCTAAGCTTCAGCTCCCACAAAACCTGCGTCTAATCCTAAATGCAAGGAGCGTATTCCTGGTTTCGATGGCAGTAGTTATGGCCACGGCTGTTTCTGACTTTCCAGTCAAGGAGATCCTGCGATGATCTGAGAAGCTAATGCACAGGATTCAGTGAGGAGTGAACTTGTTCATCTGTAGAATGTGGATGGCCTTTCTTTCCTTCTGGGAGCCAGCTCCCCTGTGGAGGAGAAATTCACCAAGTATCCTTTTTATTTTTAAATTTAATTTTATCTTCCTAATTTTATTTTTTTAGAGACAAGGTCTCATTCTGTCACTCAAGCTGGAGTGCATTTTTTATTATTTATTTTATTTTCCTAAGTTTATTCTTTTAGAGACGGGGTCTCACTCTGTCACCCAAGCTGGAGCGCATTGGTGCAATCATAGCTCACTGCAGCCCCCACCTCCTGAGTTCAAGCGATCCTCTTACCTAAGCCCCCTGCGTAGCTGGGACTACAGGTGGATACCACCAGGCTTGGCTAATTTTTAAAATATTTTTAGAGATAGGGTCTTGCTCTGTTGCCCAGGCTTGTCTTGAACTCCTGGGTTCAAGTAATCCTCCTACCTCAACTTCCCAAAGGGCTGGGATTAAAGATGTGAGCCACCGCTCCAGCCACGCCAAGTATACTTGTTCACCATTCTCCAATGCCCTTCATATCTGTATACATTTTATTTTGTTGGATCGACAGAAAGGATTTGGTTGAAATTCTTTGACTATACTCTGTGCAAGGATTGCAAATTTCAGTGACTATTAAAAATACAGTGTCAGTTGCAGGCTAATCGTGATTTAGATTCAGAATTATGACAGATACAAAGTAGGAAGTTCATGACAGCATTCCTCTATTTGCAATTTTAAGCAAATTCTCCTTATTCTTATTTTTTGAAGGTCTAATATCTATTGGGATTTAAATTTGCAATGTGAGATAATGATGCCCTGTTTCCTAAAATACTACAAAAATAAGTTTTAGCCATGTTTTCCATATTAAAAATTAAATTGCTGCCTAGCGAAGACCTCTGGAGCCAGGCTGGAGAATAACTGTGCTTATTGGCTGTCTGTTACAGTTTGCCCAGGACTTTTGTGGTTTTAAAGCTGAAGGTCCCACATCCTGGGGAAGCCCTTAGCCCCAGGCAATTCTAGAAGGTTCCTCGCTGTCGTAGGAACCTATGTATTATCCCATTCAGAGAGTCCTTGACTCAGACTGTGGTTGTCTAATTGATGCAGGGCAGGTGAGCCCCCAAACTGGGGGCTTAGCTTGGGAGGCTTCTTGGCTTCACCCAGGAAAACATTTCAGAGTGAGCCCGTGGTGTTAGACAGCAACTTGCAGAGCAGTGGCATGATCTCAGCTCACTGCAATCTCCACCTCCAGGGTTCAAGTGATTCTCCTGCCTCAGCCTCCTGGTAGCTGGGACTACAGGCACATATGACCACACCTGGCTAATTTTTGTATTTTTAGTAGAGATGGGATTTCACCATGTTGACCAGGCTGTCTCGAACTCCTGACCTCAAGTGATCCACCCACCTCAGCCTCCCAAAGTCCTGGGATTACAGGTGTGAGCCACCCCCACTTTCACTGAAGTGGCAGTGCACAGCAGCAGCAGCAGCAGAGGTCCTGCTCCTGGCAGAGCAGGGCTACCCAATAGGCAGTGCGTCCAGAGCAGCAGCTCAGAGGCAGTGCTGGAGTCATATGTGTACCCACTTCTAATGGCATGCAAATTAAGGGGCGGATTATGCAGAGATTTCGAGAAAAAGAGTGGTAACTTCCATGTTCTTGGATCATTGCCATAGAAAGGGGCAGTAACTTCCAGGCGTTGCTATGGTAACAGTAAACTGACAGGGCACTGGTGGGCTTGTCTTATGGAGAGGAGCTATTGCCACTTCCCTATTCTAGCTAGTCTTCAATGTGGTCCAAAGTCTAAGTCCCTGCCTCCGGAGTCAAGTTGGGTCTCCTGCCTCATAATGAATGGCCTCTTAGGTGATGAAGATAAATCGATTGGTCTCTTTTTGTTTCACGTGAACCCACCACACATTGAGTGGGGAGTTTGGGATGAAGATTTAGACGACCCAACAAAGAAGTCCTCTCAAAAGCCCATGGGGTCACTCTTCTGAAGCTCCACTTCACCTGCTCCCACACACCCCAGTCCTGCCTGATACTCAGCTTTTCTTTCTCTCGTGAATAGAGACACACGTTTTCCTCCCTTGACACCATGCAAGTTGGGATTCTGATAAGGATTAGAATGCTACAGATCAATCCTCTAGTACAGTCCTTCTCAAAGTGTGGGCATTTACAGCTGGATGGATGATCCTCTGGGGTGGGGTGTCCTGTGCACTGCAGGGTGTTGAGCAGTGTCCCTGGGCTCCACCCACCAGATGCCTGGAGCACCCACCACCCCGGTTGTGACACCCAAAGCTGTTTCCAGATATTGTCGAGTGTTCCTGGGGACATAGTTGCCTGTGTGGAGCACCGCAGGGTCAGATGAGCACAGCAAGGACCACTGACAATGTGAGCATCTATGTCACCCTCTGCTGTCACTCGCCGGAACCAGAAGGGACGATTTGCAGCCGGTACAGCTTTTCCCCATGCCGAGCTTCCTGCAGAGGTTCCTTCCCAAGGCATTGGAAAGTCCCTGGCTCTCGGAGTGAGTCTCAGATCCTCCTGGCTTCATGGGTCCAGCAATTAAGTATTGCCACATACCTTTTCTTTCAGCTCTAAAAATTGTTTGTGGACCTGGGAATTAAAAAGAAAAGAAAAGTGGCGCCAAGCAGAAGAAGCCAGGAAAAGCCTGCTCCATTGTTTTGCAGACGGAGACCCTGGAGAGAGAGAGAGAGAGAGAGAGAGAGAGAGAAAGCAATCCCAACGTTAGGAGAATCGGCTGCACGACCATCCCATGCCTTTCAGGAAAACCAACACAAACGCCCAGTGGAGACATTTTTAACCATTGTAAAATTTTGTAGAAATCTCAGGCATGACTGGTTCTCTTGTGGCTGGTGAATCATATTATACGTGGTGCTGGTGCATCTTGCAAAACGCTTAAAAGATAAGTGGACCACATAGATTCGAACATTACGAATTGGAACATTTAAAAAAATTCCGTGGTTGCTTAATTCTTGGAAACAGAAACAATTTACTTTATAGTCATTTGAACTGTAAACCTAGCTAGTCGTTTGTATACAGAATGTTTGCGGGTATTGCTGACTGTGGCTTTGTGGATTATGAAACAGCTATAATAAATCAACAAGAAACCTTGGCAGATTTAGTTGTCTTCCTCCTTTATGCAGAGCTTTAAAAAATGTTTTATGTAATAGGTGCGTGAGATCTTTTGTGTTTAAACAGTCTGCACAAGAGGGCGGTGTAAACCACTTAACAAGGTTTTCCCTGGGGACGTGGAAGTTTATTTTCGGTGGCAGAGAGGGAGGTTCAGTAGATTTTTCTTACTCCGCTATAGAAATAACTTCCCATAGAGAATTATGACTCTTATGTATCTATTATTATTTATATTTATTATGTATTTTATAGAATAAACATAATTCACCTCCACTTTTAGAAGATACGATCTCTTTTCTTTCACTAACTCAGGAATCCAATAATGAGACACGACTTGCCCTATGCCACGTTTACTGTTTGGCTCAGATGAAAATATCAATTAGCCTTTAAAAAAGAAAAGAAAATGTCCTATGAATAAATATGCATGACAAGATGTCCATGCGAAGGGCTGATCATCAAAATATCTAGCACAGTTCATGAGGCTTTTTCCTCTAAAAAACATGAAATTCAGCTTTTGAGGTACATTTGGCTTCCACCAATGTTGTTTTTGAGTGTTGACAAGCAAAAGTTAGATTTTTAGAGAAGGCTGGTGTTGTTGGTAGCAAAAGTAAAATCATAATGAAATTTTAAAAGATTTATTCCTTCAAGGCTTAGGTTCTTTATTCATTTATTTATTTTTGAGACAGGGTCTCACTTTGTTGCCAGGCCGGAGTGCAGTGGTGCGAGCTCGGCTCACTGCAACTTCCGCCTCCCAGGTTCAAGCGATTCTCCTGCCCAATCTCCCCAGTAGCTGGGATTATAGGCACTCGCCACCACACCCAGCTAATTTTTGTATTTTTAGTAGAGATGGGGTTTCACCATGTTGCCCAGGCTGGTCTCAAACTCCTGACCTCAAGTGATCCGCCTGCCTCGGCCTCCCAACATGCTTGGATTACAGGTGTGAGCCACCACTCCTGGCCCCAAGGCTTAGGTTTAGTAAGCAAACAACAACTAAAAAAACAAGATAAAAAATGACATAGAAAGATGAGTTTATTTAGACAAGTCATTTAAAGCAAATCTGGGTTTAGAAGACAATTTAGATTGCAAGTTTCTTGAGGGCAAAAAAAACCCTTCTTTTCATAGTTCTTTTTTATTTTTTATTTTATTTTTTATGAAAAAATTAGAGATAGGGTCTTGCTATGTTGCCCAGGATGATCTCGAACTGTTGGGCTCAAGCAATCCTCCTGCCTTGGCCTTCCAAAGTGCTAAGAGTACAGGTGTGAACCACCAAGCCCAGCCTATGGTTCTTATATTTTATAAAGTATGTAATGTTTTCCTCATTTTTTGCCTCTTTTCCTTTCTCCCTTTCTGTATCTTTTCTTCCTCAGTATCTATCACAATGAAAACATATTTTAAGGCTGCATTGCCTGATGTATGAATTTCTAAACAGGGCACTTTGAACAAAGAGGATTATCTGTGGCATCAAAATTCAAGTCATCACTAGCACTTGTGATGTTCTAGTCCCATCCCATAAAGTGAAATCCTGCATTTCCAATCTAAAGCTTTCCAATGCTTTTAGGTTGTGAAATTAAACAACTTGGGTACTTTTTAGATAGAAGCAAAATACAAATGGAAGTAGGGGACTAAGAATTTCTCATATTTTTTGGTTTAAAAAATAATCTCCAGCCTGAGCAACATAGTGAGACGCATCTCTACATTTTTTTTTTTAATTAGCTGGGCATGGTGGCATGCACCTGTGGTCCCAGCTACTTGGGAGGCTGAGGTAGGAGGATTGCTTGAGCCCAGGAGTTTGAGGCTGCAGTGAAAGCTGTGATCGTGCAGCAGAGTGAAACTCTCTCAAAAACAAACAACAACAAAATTTCAGTGACAATGATGGCCTTAGAGGCTGGGTACCTTAGAAATGATACATCTTCATGTGCATAGAAAGATCCCTTCCTTCCTTCCTTCCTTCCTTCCTTCCTTCCTTCCTTCCTTCTTTCCTTCCTTCCTTCCCTCCCTCCCTCCCTCCCTCCCTGCCTCCCTCTTTCCCTTCCTTCCTTCCTTCCTTCCTTTCCTTCTTTCCTTCGTGCCTTCCTTCCCTCCCTCCTTCCTTCCTTCCTTCTACCTTTTGCTTTCCTTTTGGGGTCACACACTTACAGCTAGTTTAATTTTGGAGGGTCTCAAGTTTGATCAGAAAAAGTCATGTTTATCCTTTAAAGACAGCAACAAGAGTTTCTTTCTCTGTCTGACTTTACACCTCCACAATTTCACCAAGACAGAGATTTTTATTGGGTGAGCACATATACTTAAAAGAATTACTTGAGACAAAAAGGAAGAACTTCATGGACAGTTGAGGGTCTTGGAATGAGCAGAGTGACTCTTGGTGAACTCCACCTTTCCCATCTTCCAAAAAAACCCAAAAAACAATTCACCGTGAGATCTAATAATACCTCTGAATTGATTATCTACAGTAATCAAAGCATTCAGGCCATGAGAGCTGGTGTCTATGTTAGGGGTTCTGCATTGTAAACTGCAGTACACATTGAGAAAATATCATCGTCTCTAAACATTTGTTTCTCCGGGCTGATGAAAGAGTGAAGATGTCTGAAGAATAAAAAGGATGACTGTGTGGAAACATGCTCTGCCAACTTGATAAATTCACCAATGGTTACAATTGAGTGTCTTATGTAATGAAGGTTGGCTCATTAAAGAATACCAATGTGCCCTCCGGGCATGCTTTGGATTGGCATCCACTTCTGCAAGCCAGGTCGTTTGAGAACAGATGAGTTAACTCTGCAACCAGAAGATTTAATGTGCGATTTTGCTCAGGACTATTTCTCTGAGACACAGAAGATGGCAACAAGATCTATGCCTTCTTTTGCCATGAGGGCAGCAAGTGGATGTGCCTCAGCAAATCTTTTAGAAGAATGCAGAACCATCTGACCAGGTTTCTGGAAATGTTCAGCTCCTCGTCCTGCCTGTAGAATCCCGTGCCTTGCAAAGCTGTTAGCAAGGAAGCACTCCCTCTCCTTGAGCTAAGGATGGCTCTTAGAGAAGGAAGGAAGGAAGGAAGGAAGGAAGGGAGGGAGGGAGGGAGGGAGGGAGGGAGGGAGGGAGGGAGGAATCTTTCTATGCACATGAAGATATATCCTTTCTAAGGTACCTAGCCTCTACGGCCATCAGTGTCACTGCTTTTCAAAAACAAATAACATCACTGTCCAACTTATAAAACTCTTCTTCAATATAAATCTGAGAACCTTCTGGAACATGTTGAGTTGAAAAGCCAAACAATGAAAATAAACTGACCACAAGCTCTTGCTTAAAATTGTAGTCCTCCCTTAAATGTCAACATTGCTGATCTTCCTTCTGGCTGCTGCGCTAGTTTTTTCAATTAGCAAACATGCTACTTATTATTTTTACTACTGTTGTTTTTCAGGAGGGAAGAGTTTAGGAAGAAATGTTGTTTTTTTTCAGATAAGGTACACAAAAGCTTATTTCACTAAAATGTGAAAGTGCATATTGAATACGTATATTTATATGTATATTTAAGTTTGGTATAAAAACATGAAAATCGTTATTTTAATTTTTTTATTTTTAATTTTTTCGGACGGAGTCTCACTCTGTCACCCAGGCTGGAGTGCAGTGGCATGATGATAGCTCACTGCAGCCTCGAACTCTGGGGCTCAAGCTATCCTCCCACCTCAGCCTCCTGAGTAGCTGGGACTACAGGTGTATGTCACCATGCCCAGCTAATTTTTAAATGTCTTTGTAGATACATGGTCTTGCTATGTTGCCCAGGCTGATCTTGAGCTTTTGGCCTCCAACAATCCTCTCAACTTGACCTCTCAAAATGCTGGGATTATAGGCATGAACCATGGTGTCTCCTTTTTTTAAAAATTTATTTTTTATTTATTTTTTTAGACAAGGTCTTGCTCTGTCACCTGGGCTGGAGTGCAGTGGCTCGATCTCAGCTCACTGCAACCTCTGCCTTCCGGACCCAAGCGATCCTCCCACCTCAGCTTTCCAAGTAGCTAGGACCACAGGTGTGTGCCACCATGCCTGGCTAATTTTTTGTAGTTTTGGTAGAGATGGGGTTTCGCCATGTTGCCCAGGCTGGTCTCAAACTCCTGCCCTCAAGTGATCCGCCTGCCTCAGCCTCCCAAAGTGCTGGAATTACAGGCCTGAGCCACCGTGCCTGGCCATGTGTCTCTTTTATAAGGGCGCTAATCCCATTTGTGAGTCTCCACCCTCATGACCTCATCACCTCCCAAAGGCCCCACCTTCCACCATCATCACCTTGAAGGTTAGGGCTTCACACATGAATTTTGGGAGGACACAGACATTCAAACCACAACACTAGGGTTGCCATAAGAAAGTGCCACCAACAAAGTGTCTGCAGAACCACAGACTTCTGTGGTCCCAAATAACATGGGAAAGGGTCTTCTGCTCCCTGTGGGACCTTCTCCTGCCATCCTCACCCTGGTGCACAGACAGTCCTATGGCCAACCTCTGCTCATTCTCTCCTTTGTCTGTTTCCATGGGATCCTCCTGGGACAGTGACCAAATCTGAAGCATCAGTTGACTGCAGACTTCCTGTATCTCATTTACATCCCTGGTCAATAGTAAGACCATCACAGCATCTGTCAGGACCAACCAAGGAGGCAGAGGTCAACATGGTGGACAAACGTCCTGACTGATGAGAACAGTGTAACCCCACAGGGGATGATTTAAAGCCTGGCCACCCCAAGACAGCGCTGGCCACTTCATTGGGTACAGTGGGGTCTACGTGACCTACCACACAGAATCCTAAATCCCTGCACTGGACATGAATCCTGCTGCTGGCCACTAGGTACTGGATTTTTGGGGTGAGTGTTTGGAGATGGCTAAAATGATGGGGAAATCGAGTGAAGATGCCTGTCTATGTCTTGGTATACACAAAAAAGTTATTACTATGTAGAATTTCTAGTTCATTGTTTTTTGAGACAGGGTCTCACTCTGTTGCCCAGGCTGGAATGCAGTGGTGTAATCAGGACTCACTGCAAACTTGACCTCCTGGGCTCAAAGGATCCTCCCATCTCAGCCTCCTGAGTAGCTGGGACCACAGACATGTGCCATCACATGCCCGGGTAATTTATATATATATTTTTTTCTTTTTCTTTTTTTTTTTTTTGAGACGGAGTCTCGCTCTGTAGCCCGGGCTGGAGTGCAGTGGCGCGATCTCGGCTTACTGCAAGCTCTGCCTCCCGCGTTCACGCCATTCTCCTGCCTCAGCCTCCCGAGTAGCTGGGACTACAGGTGCCTGCCACCATGCCAGGCTAATTTTTTGTATTTTTAGTAGAGACGGGGTTTCACCGTGTTAGCCAGGATGGTCTGGATCTCCTGACCTCGTGATCCACCCACCTCGGCCTCCCAAAGTGCTGGGATTACAGGTGTGAGCCACTGCGCCCAGCCAATTTTTATATTTTTATTGTAGAAATGAAGTCTCACTGTGTTGCCCAGGCTAGTCTCAGAGTCCTGGGCTTAAGGAATCCTCCCATCTCGGCCTCCAGAAGTGCTGGGATTATGGGAGTAAGCCAACAGGCCTCATTTTTTTTTTTTTTAACCTTAGGAGAGGAGGCAGGGAAATCACTTCTAATTCCATCCCCCTGGGGTGAGCCAATCCCCATAATCTTGGACTTGGAGATGAGACCTGCTCCAGTGCCACAGATAATCCCTGAGCTATTAATAATTATAAGATTGAGAAGAAACTTGGAACTCTGAATACCATAAAAATAGAAGCTGCAAATCAGAAACAGGTTCTCATTCATGCCCAACCACATGGAGATGCAATTTGTAGGTTACATCATGGACCCAAGACCTAGGATTCTACCATTTCACAGACTGGGAAGACTCCATTGCTATATCTGTGTCCCGATAGAATGAACACAAAAGTCACTTCCCAGCTGGACATGAATGTCCCAATGCTGAATTCCTCCCCTGCAGTGATCTTCTTGTAACCTCACTCAAATAGCTAAAAAAACAGACAGCTGTCATGTCTTCACCCTGGTCCTTCGTATCACCACAACATCTGTATTATCTCTGAAATCTTACATTTCACAGCAGTCAGCATCTGACCATAATACTTTAGCTTTAGCCCTCTCTCCCCAAGACCCTCATAATCCTTCCCCATCTCTTTGATCTTAGTCTACTAGCCCCACCTGACTTTCTTCTTTTCTTTGATGCCTCAGGCCAGTACCAGCCCTCAGGCTGCCAGCCTGCAACAACTCTGCAAACCACATCCTCTTGAGACTACCCCTGGGCTCTGATCAATCACTTACTGATTGATACGGTTTGGCTGTGTCCCCTCCCAAATCTTGAATTGTAGCTCCCATAATTCCTCTGTATTGTGGGAGGGACCAGGTGGGAAGTAATTGAATCATGGGGGCGGGTCTTTCCCATACTGTTCTGGTGAAGTGAATGAGTCTCACGAGATCTGATGGTTTTATAACGGGGAGTTCCCCTGAACATGCTCTCTTGTCTGCCACCATGTAAGATGTGACTTTGCTCCTCATTTGCCTTCTGCCATGATTGTGAGACCTCCCCAGCCATGTGGAACTGTGAGTCAATTAAGCCTCTTTCCTTTATAAATTACCCAGTCTTGGGCATATCTTTATTAGCAGCATGAGAACAGACAAATACACTGATCAGTGGTGGTGCCTCACCCTGCCAGGTCTGTAAGCTGCCTAGAAATAGTCTCTGCACCCATGAAAATTCTTGCCCACATGTCAGATCAGGGGCTGCAAACCTTTGCAAGTCATTTTTGCCTCCTCTCTGCCCTGCAATTTTCTTTCCCTGAAGAACTTACTATCTAGGTCTTACAGGAAATTTCAGCCTTCCACGATTATCTCACACACGAATTCCTATCTTACATCCCTGTGCCCTGTCTCCCTTGAGGTCTTCTTCCATGTGGCACTTCCTTCTAGTTCAATCCCTACAGGATTGCTTGGGTAATTACGAAATTATAAATGTGAGTGTGGCATGCTCTTAAATAAAATTCTTTCTAATCATGTCCCATCATTTAGAGCAGGAATTGGCACACCTTTTTTTGTTTGTTTGTTTGTTTTTAAACTGGCTAAGTATCTTTGGCCTAGTGGATCGTCTGGTCTCCATAGCATCTACTCAACTCTGCCATTGGGTTGAAAATACAGCCACAGAAAATATGTAAATGAATGGGTGTGGCTGTGTGCTGATAAAACTTTATTTACAAAAACAGATGATGGGCCAAATTTGGCCAGTGGACCCTAGTTTGTCAATCTCTGATTTAGAGGATAAAAAACAAATTTTAAAACATGGTCCAAGGGCAATGCTCTCTCTTGCTATGTGTTCTGATGTTTACTGCTAGTGCCTGAATTCCTTCTCTCTCCATCAACATATGCCAAGCAGCTGCTAGTGACTTGTGCATACCATTTCAGCATGAAGCATGCTTTGTCAGGAAGAGGCACTGTGATGGGCTGAACTGCATCCTCCTCAAATCCACATGTTGAAATCCTAACCTCCAGGACCTCAGAATGTGACTATATTTGGAGATGGGGTCTTTAAGGAGGTGAGGAAGATAAAATAAGGTCAGTAGGGTGGTCCTTGATCCAACAGGACTGGAATCCTTATAAGAACAGGAGATGGCACAGACACACACAGAGGAACAATTGCATGAGGAAAAGGGAACTGACGATGTCTAGAAGCCAAGGAGAGAGGCCTCAGGAGGAACCAGCCCTGCCCACATTTTGATTTCGGACTTCCAGCCTCCAGGACTGTGGGAGGGTAAATGTCTGTGATTTAAGCCACCCGGTCTGTGGACCTTTGTTATGGTGGCCCAAGCATAATGCAGGCATCTTGTCCATACCCCAGATATTGTGCTGCTTTCTGCTTTCTTTGCTTATTTGGCCATAGAGCCGTCCTCAGAATAACTTGTGGAATCCAGTGCTGTTGGGTTGGAAAAAGACAATGTCTCAGAGATTCGAAGCAGTAAGTCCCTCCATTCCAGCTCAAATGAGGACCAGAAGTTAACTCTGCTTGGAAATCTCAGTCCCCGCCCCCACCCCTCCTTTCCTCTGCACTTGGGAATCTGGCTTACGAGAATGGGATGGCTCTGATTTTTCCATTCTGCCTTACCCTAGCAGATGCTACAATGGACATATTTTTCTTGGTGCAATCGTGTTCACTACTTTTTATAATCAATGCTGTTTCTAGCCTGGCTGAGGGGAGTGGAAAATGGAGGCAGTGGTTCCAGAGTTTCAGATGGTTCCCAGGCTCCAGCTATTAAACAAAAATATAGTGTGTTCTCCTTTTCTGAGAGCAGTCCAAACTGACTTTATGTTTTCATCAAGTTCTGTCCATTTCTTTTTTTTTTTTTTCTTTTTTTTTTTTTTTTTTTTGAGACGGAGTCTCGCTCTGTCACCCAGGCTGGAGTGCAGTGGCGCAATCTCGGCTCACTGCAAGCTCCGCCTCCCGGGTTCACGCCATTCTCCTGCCTCAGCCTCTCCGAGTAGCTGGGACTACAGGCGCCCACCACCACGCCCGGCTAATTTTTTGTATTTTTAGTAGAGACGGGGTTTCACCGTGGTCTCGATCTCCTGACCTCGTGATCCACCCGCCTCGGCCTCCCAAAGTGCTGGGATTACAAGCGTGAGCCACCGCGCCCGGCTTCCTTCGCAACTTTTAAAACATGTGCTGAACATTGTTACTTTAAATGATACTTTATGAACTTTTCATGGAATTGGTGTGTGGACATTTTTCGTGAGCCAGTTCTCCGAAGGGTAGAGACACTTGGCTGCACCTGGTTTTTGCCACACCTGAGATGTGTTTGCATTGGCCGAGATGTGTAGACGTTACCAGGACACAACTCCAAGTCTGTGCCAGTAAAATAGCTCTGTGTGTCTTTAAAATTCACTTGTGCATAGTTTGAAGTTGAGTAGTTTAAGAAGTCTTGTCCATTCTTGTTGCCTACGAGAGAGGAGAGAGACATTCAGTGTGTGCACTGGAATATTGTCATGTGATTGCAAAAACCAAATAATGAAGAATAGAATGTACTTAGATGAAAACAGATGGCTTGGTTTGCTTTTAGTTACACCCCTCTTGCTTCTAGTGTTTCCCTTCCTAGAACTCCATAGCGTTAATGTCTATAATTGTGTCTAACTTTATTTAGCTCTTGAATATGGGTCTAACTTTATTTAGCTCGTGAATACGAGTGTTCTTATACCCCAGACGCGCACATCAGATAAGCAAAATGCAATGGAAATTCTGCTTATAATTTATTTTTTATTATTTTTATTTTTATTTTTTTGAGATGGAGTCTGGTTCTGTCGCCCAGGCTACAGTGCAGTGGTGCGATCTCAGTTCACTGCAACCTCCACTTCCCAGGTTCAAGCAATTCTCCTGTCTCAGCCTCCCGAGTAGCTGGGACTACAGGGATGCATCACCACGCCTGGCTAATTTTTGTATTTTTAGTAGAGACGGGGTTTCACTATGTTGGCCAGGCTGGTCTCAAACTCCTGACCTCAAGTGATCCACCCACCACGGCCTCCCAGAGTGCTGAGATTACGAGCGTGAGCCACTGCACCCGACCTCTGCTTATAATTTAAATGCTGGCTAATGAAAATATTAAGGGGGGTGGGGGCAACACAGAAAAAAAAATCTACTTGTTACAATCCTTTGAACTGTAAATAAGTGTTAGACTGCCTTTGCACTATTATAGATCAGGTTCTTACAAGCAATGGTGTTTCTGCTTATTGCTTGTGGAAACCTGGCCAAATTCTCTAATCTCTCTGAACTTCCACTGTCTTATTTGTTAAGATGAAGATGAGAATAGTGCCCATCTCCTGGTGATGGTGCGGGTTATGGGATGTGTTTCATCTTAAGAGCTTAGTAATGTCCCTTGAAGATATTGGGGAAACCCAGTGCCTTGTTCTCTCTTTTTGCCCCTCATCTTCTATATTTTGATGCTGTTGTCTTGTTCAGGTAAGTAAGTATGCCTTTGTCAAAATTCTTCATAGATAAAAGCCTTTTTAGCTCTCAGTTTCTGGGACCAGATGACAGAGTTCCCACGGCTTGGATCTTGACTCCACAAAAATGTTCCCTCTTTACTAACTACCATCAATGAGTATTCATGTGGACCCACTGAGTCACCACCCTGGTCCTATGTCCTGCTCGCTCCATTCCACTACAAGCCCCACTGTCTGATTTCCATGGTAGACTCTGAATCTTGGTGACCTGTCCACTATATCCAACCTCTTATCTCCCGAGTCCAGCCCTCACTTCATGTTTGTGTCATTGTTGAGTGGGGTGATGGGGCTCCACACTGCTCCGGCCGCCTACCCTGATTCTGCTGCTCACTCTAGGCAGTTGAGGCCAAACTTGACCAGCACTACAGCCAAGAAAATGCACCAAATTCTTTGAGGTGTTAGATTTCACATGCTGTTTTTCACAATGGAAGTTGGACTGAACACACGCTTTTATATGTCAACATATAAAACATTAGGCATTTATTTAAGAAGTGGCCATAGAAACGGAAGTATGTATGTACTATCTACTGATCTATCTATCTATCTATCTATCTATCTATCTATCTATCATCTCTCTATATTATCTATCATCTATCATATGCATTTGTCTATCATCTATCATATCTATCATCTATCATATCTATCTATTGACTATCATTTATCATCTTCCTATCATATCTATCTACCTGTCATCTATTTGTCTATCATCTATCTGTCAGGCAGTCATCTATTATCTTTCTGTCAGTCATCTATCTAGCTATCATGTCTATCACCTATCAATCTATCATTTTATGTATTATCTACATATCATCTCTATCATCTGTTATTGTATTATTCTATTACCTATTAACCTATCATTTTATCTATCATCTATCTACTTACCTTACCTATCATGTATTGTCTGTTAATCTATTGTTTTATTATCTATCTTTCTATCGTATTATTCTTTTTTTTCCTTTTTTCTTTCTTTTTTTTTTTTTTTAGATGGAGTCTCACTCTGTCGCCGAGGCTGGAGTGCAGTGGCATGATCTCAGTTTACTGCAACCTCCACCTCTCAAGTTCAAGCAATTATCCTGCCTCAGCCTCCCGATTAGCTGGGATTACAGGCGTGCATCACCACACCTGGCTGTTTTTTGTAGTTGTATTTGTATTTTTTAAATCTTTTTTTTTTGGCTTTAAGGAGCGGAGAGTTTAATAGAAAGAAAGAAGGGAGAAGAAAGATGGAAGAAGCTCCCCTGTACAGAGACAGAGGGAGGGGGGCTCCAAAGCCGAGAGAGGAGACCCCATGTGCCAGGGAAAAGTGGCTGCTTATATTATTTTTTGTATTTTTAGGAGAGATGGGGTTTTCGCCATGTTGGCCAGGCTGGTCTTGAACTCCTGATCTCTGGTGATCCGCCTGCCTCAGCCTCTCAAAGTGCTGGGATTCCAGGTGTGAGCCACCATGCCTGGCATATCTATCATATTATACTGAATATATGACAGCTGTGCTCTAAAGAGGACTGGAAATAGACACAGATTGGCTCACAGATCAGCATCTGAAGTGGATCCTTTTTGTTAAATGCTAAACTATAGATCTTACTAATTATTCAGCCATTTTTGGATATTTATTTTGCAAACTGAATTTGTAAAACTCTATCTGTATTACCTTAATTATTCATGTTATGACTCTGACAACTTGCTGTGTTCCTTACCTTGAATTTTAGCCACATTCCAAGAGTTAACTTTACCCTTTCCACATATACAAGGTTTCTCCACTTCTTATTCTCCTATGCTCAGCACACATTTACTTTGAAGCAAACCCTACATGCTTAATTTTCTCTTTAAAGTGAAACGTCACTGGTTTATTCACCAAGTAGTCTTCTGAGGGCTAAAGAAAACTACTTGTTTTTTCTTTGTAATATTTATGTCCACAAGGCATTCTAAACATTGGTGTCAGTCTGCAACAGTGGTTCTTTCTTTGAACACTCAACATGTTTAAGCACCATCATCTGAACATGGTCACAAATATTATTATGCCATCAAATGGAGGACAATGTAATGCTTTAAGATTTAAATAGGCTTTAAAATCGGCGTGGCCAGGTGCAGTGGTTCACACTTGTAATCCCAGCACGTTGGGAGGTTGAGGTGGAAGGACCACATGAGCCCAGGAGTTCTAGACCAGCCTGAGCAACATAATGAGACCTCGTCTCTACTAAAATTTTTTGAAAAATAAGCAGGGTGTGGTAGTGCACACCTGTTGTCCCAGCTCCTCGGGATGCTGAGGTGGGAGGACCACTTGAGCCCAGGAAGTCACTGCTGCAATGAACTATGATTGCACCACTGCACTCCAGCCTGGACAACAAAGCAAGAACCCATCTCTATAAATAAATAAATAAATAAATAAATAAATAAATAAATAAAATCCATTACCTGAAACATTCAGATAACAGTCATCAAAACAGTAAATACCTTTTAGAAAAACAAATTCTGTTCTATTTAATTAATTAATGTGTTTATTTTGAGACAGGGTCTTGCTCTGTCACCCTGGCTGAAGTGCAGTGGTGCAGTCGTAGCTCACTCCTGGGCTTAAGCGATCCTCCCACCTCAACCTCCTGAATAGCTGGGACTACAGGTGTGAGCCACTGGGCCTGGCTGACTCTATTATTTTATTTAGAATCCTAAAGTGGTTGCCATGGGCTGCAACATGGGTCTCCCCTGTCCCCAGATGTTCATGTCCTAATCTCAGAAACCTGTGAATCTTTTACATTACATGGCAAACAGGACTTTCCAGATTAAGGCTCTTGAGAGGGGAGATTATTCTGGATTATTCAAATGAGCTCAGTGTAACACCAAGCTCCTTGGAAGAGGGCAGCAGCAAGGAGTCAAAGACATGTGGTGAAGAAAGCAGAGAGAGAGAGAGAGACAGAGAGAGAGACAGACAGAGACAGACAGACAGAGAAAGAGAAGGAAAGACAGAGACAGGGAGGGACACAGAGAGAGACACACACACACACACACAAAGAGAGAGAGACAGAGACATAGAGACAGAGAGAGACAACGAGAGATGGAAAAACACAAAGAGAGACAGACAGAGACAGAGAGACAGGAAGAGACAGAGACACAGGGAAAGAGAGACAGAGAGAAAGAGAGGCAGACAGAGAATGGGAGACAGAAAGACAGAGAGAGGGAGACAGAGACAGAGGCAGAAAGAGAGACAGAGATAGGCTGAGACAGACAGACAGAGAAGGGGGAAGTGAAGCAACACTCCTGGTTTTGAAGACAGAGGAAGGAGCCCTGAGCCAAGGAATGCAGGCAGCCTCTAGAAGTTAGAAAAAAGCAAGAAACGATTTCCCTGGAGCCTCCTGAAGACAGCAGCCCTGCTGACCCATTTTAGATTCTGACCTCCAGGGTGACTGGGGATGTGTGAGGAGAGGGGAGCAAGGGACAGGAGACCCAAATGCCACAGTGAACAATTGGCCTGCTTGGGAGTAAGCCTGCAGAGGAGTGTGCACTGCTTTTCTAGAAGCTGGTGTTCGTGGCTCACAAATCTTCATTGACCCATCTCTAAGCTGTCATCTCTAAGCTCTCATCAAGTCAGTTATTCCATGGCATTTGGAGAAGAAACTGGCATTTGGTAACTGAAGTCCATTCTCTCACTCGCTCGCTTTTTTTTTTTTTTTTTTTTTTTTTTTTGGACAGAGTTTCAGTCTCATCGCCCAGGCTGAAGTGCAGTGGCACAATCTTGGCTCACTGCAAGCTCTGTCTCCTGGGCTCAAGTGATTCTCCTGCCTCAGCCTCCCAAGTAGCTGGGACTACAGGTACCTGCCACCACGCCCAGCTAACTTTTTTTGTATTTTTTGTACAGACAGGGTTTTGCCATGTTGCCCAGGCTGGTCTTGAACTCCTGGCCTCAAGTGATCCTCCTGCTTCAGCCTCCCAAAGTGTTGGGATTACAAGCATGAACCACTGAGCCTGCCCCGAAGTCCTTTCTTAAGTGAATTCAAATTTGTTTTGGGGTGGTAATGTTTCAAACTTAACAAGCAAACTATAGTTGCTAGCCTCTCATTCAGCTAGCACAGTTGATGACTCATAAGGAGGTGGAAAGCGGTGTTGCTAGTAAGCATGTTCTGGGTGGTCCTCTGGGTGCACATGCGCAGTAGCTGTACATGCTTGTTCATGCATTGCAGGTCTCATTAGCATCTTATATCTCTACCCGCAGGTGTGCTTTTCACTGTTAAAGTGAGCAAAGGGTCAGTTTGAGGACCGGTAACATCAAAATGCTCATGCTGTCGATAAGGGAAAGTTCCTACTGAAGAGTTGTTTTGCTTGAATGACTTCAATGACAATGCAAATGCTGAAGCTTACTATGTTGACTGTCCGGTCATGGTCACCATGGTTGCTGCACACAGAGAACACAGTCATTTCCTTGACTACCTATCCTGCCTCAGCACTGCTGAAAAGAAATACCTGAGACTAGATAATTTATGAAGAAAAGAGATTGAATTGGCTCATAGTTCTGCAGGCTGCACAGGAAACATGGCAGCTTCTGCTTCTGGGGAGGCCTCAGGAACTGACAATCATGATGGAAGGTGAAGGGGGAGCAGGCATCTTACTGACTGGAGCAGGAGGAAGAGGGAGAAAGGCAGGGGGAGGTGCTACACACTTCCGAACAAGCAAAAGATTTCGTGATCACTCACTCACTATGATGAGAACAGAACCGAGCAGAGGGTGTTAAACCATTCTTGAAGGACCCACCCCTGTGATCCAATCACCTCTCTCCAGACCCCACCTCCAAAACTGGATAATACAATTTGACATGAGATTTGGTGGGAACACAGATCCAAACCCTATCACTGACTGTCCTTGAGTGTCTTTCTGATTTGTCCTAAGAAGCTCATTTTATTTCCCTGACCTGGGTAAAGTGGCGTTCGGTTGGTGGTGCCCATCTCATATCAGCCAGGGACAAAGCAACCCCTTGTTCCTCCCAGCTTGGCTTTTCATCTGTGCCTATGCCTGGTTCATGCCTTGGACACATTTAAAAAAAAAAAGTAAAGCTCATTTTAAGAGATAACAGCATGGCAGAGAAAGGGGTAAATAAATGGGGAATTGGACCACCTATGTAGAATAACCAGCATAGACTTGTGTAAAAAATTAGAGTTTGCATAAGACAATCAATCATGAAGCCACACACACACATATGTCCCCCACAAGTGAGGATGACACATGAAAAAGTGACTCTTCCAAATCCTTAGGGAAAAATATGATTCAGAATCCCTCTTCAGAAGTCACTGGTTTTTATTGTGGAGTTGTAAAAGGTCAGTCTGTGCTCTGGAAAATCCTGACGTGAGAGGGACTTGTGTTCAGTTTCCCGTTAACCCCTTTTTGGAGTCTGCCTTCTCCTTTAGCAGATAAACTCCTGTTAATTCCAGGCTCTCTGCTGCAGTGAGGGGTTTGTCTTTCTTGGAAGTAAATCCGCGGGATTTTCTAACCTGACAACCCATTTGCTGACAGTGCACTAATTTATAATTCTTACTCAAGTGTTAATGGCTACTTAATTATGGCAACAGGCAAACAGCACTGGCATTTTGCCAGACCTAATGTCGTAATAGTAGAACACCTACTGAGTGGGAATTTTCATTACACCCAGAAGAGCAAGGTGACGCTATTTTATCTACAAGCTGGCTGTGAGAAGAAACTAATTTGCTCTTTTGCAAACAGCATTTGTATCTACTCTCTCCCTTTTTTTCCCACTCCAAATTGTTCTCTCCTGGTTTCCCACTCTCTGTCAAATTATCTGATATTAACACCCTTTCCTCCCCTCCCCTCCTCTCCTCTCTTTTCTTTTCCTTTCCTTTTGATAGGATTTTGCTCTGTCACCCAGGCTGGAGTGCAGTGGCGCAATCATAGCTCACTGCAGCCTCCAACTCCTGGATATATATATTACATATATGACAGTCATTCCTTAAAGTTATAATGAGTCTGCCCTATACTAATGTACCATTTTTTATTTTATATACCATATTTTTACTGTATATTTTAATGTTTGGATGAGTTTAGATACAGAAATATTTACCATTGTGTTAACAATTGTCTGCAGCATTCAGTACAGTAACCTGCTATATAGGTCTGTGGCTCAGGAGCCACAGGCTAGACCATATAGCCTAGGCGTGTAGTAGGCTAGACCATCCGGGCTTCTGAAAGTGCATTCTGTGATGTTCACACAATGAGGAAATCACCTAAGGACATGGTTATCAGAATGTATCTCTGTTGTTAAGTTGTTAAGTGACACACGACTGTAGCCTTTGCCACTCCTATGGTCTGAATGTTCATGTATTCTCCAAATTTATCCTAACTCCCAAGGTTATAGTATTAGAAACTGGGGCTTTGGGGAGGTGATAAGGTCATGGGGGTGGAGCCCCATAAATGAAATCAGTGCCCTTATAAAAGGGACCCCAGAGAGCCCCCTCGCCCCTTCCTCCATGTGAGAACACAGCAAGAAGTTGCTGTCTACGTACCACGAAGGAAGTCCACACCAGACACTAAATCTGCCATGTCTTGATCTTGGACTTCCAGAGTCCAGAACTGTGAGCAATAAATGTCTGCTGTTTATAAGCCACTCAGTATACTGTGTTTTGTTATGGAAGCCCAAGCTGACCAAGACAGTTACAGACTGAGATCTGAGAAATCTCATGGTTTTGGGCATGAAAAAAAAATTAGAGACAGGACCAGTGGAGGTTTTTTCTCGGAATTTAGTCTTTAATTTGAGTTCCGTTCCAGAGGCCATTTCTTACTGTGATTGGAAATGTCTGAGTAGCCTGTGTTCTCTTTCTTTGTATTCCTGCTCTGATCTTATCTTCTAGTCTCCAGCCAGGAAGTTTAATCTTGACAGGCACTGACAGAAATGAAGTATGTGACCATTTCCTCCAGGGTAACCGTGTGTTTTAAGTTCTCTGAAAAAAACTAGCATGTACAATTTTATACATTCTTATTTTTTAAATAAAACCATCTACTTTCAAAGAATAACATGCTATGGATGGAGAAGTCTCTTTAGTGCATGGTCTGACTTTTGTTTACTGTAATTTGGTGATTTGATGATAATCAGAGAGGAATCAGCATTGATATACCTGCTGGGGACATTAAAATGGGATTGAGACAGAGTTAATTCCCAACTGGGGAACAATGACGCAATGTGTGAGAACCATGCCTGTCTACAACAGCTCTTGGGCTTAGGAAAATCTGCACATAATTTCTTGTAGAAAGGGCTGCCTAAGGGTGGCGGGCTGTTGAGGTCTGCAGTTTGTCTGGTCTTCTTCTGACAGTTTATAACAGATTTTTTCTTAGCATATACTGCTTGCACACCCGCATTTGGGTAGGCAGATGTCTGCAGGTGAAAGGTGACATTTTGCTTAAAGGATACTGTGCAAACAGTGCCTCATCTTGCATATAGCCAGGAAATATATATCTGTAACTGTGACCACATGTGTATGTTATTTAGTGATGTCATGAAAGAGTTGCTTATGCTGTAGTCAGAAAAAAACGGGTGAGGTTAACGGGCTTGGGGAATTTTAATCTTGGACAGCCTAACACTTTGGTGAACATAAAGGCAGTCTGGATAACCCATTGAGACTATATATTTTTTGTTGCAGAAAAGCATCTATATGCTTGAAATACACATCTTTGTTACACATATGGAGAATGTGAAGGCTTTCTTTCTTCCCAAGCATGTACAGCTAAGGCTACGTTTTCTAAATCCCAGACAAATTGAGTGCAAAGAAACCCCAATAGTAAGAAAATACCACTAAAGGAACAAGACACGTCCTCTACAGCATATGCTATGTTCTTCTTCTGCTTAGTCTTGTTAAAGCAAATAATTGTAATTCACAGGTGGATAGTCTTGAAGGTATCTTCTTTGTTTATAGACTGAGGTTTACAGAAACTAAACAAATGTAAACATTATTGTTGTCTACAAACAAAATCAAAGATGATAAATTTAGATTAACTGTAATTATCTGGATGTTTTATGCAAAAATGTCTTTCTTTTGAAACAACCCAACATCAGAAAGCAAAGCATGAACTATAATTAGATTATCTCAGTATAGACCTAGTTTCCCATTTTACTGGCACTGTACTAAGTTGTTTAATAGGTGAATTACTCATAATATGCTGGGTTTGATTTTTATCTTTTCAGGATAGAATTATAATGACTTTTTAAATTTTTATTTTTTATTTTATTTTTTGAGATGAGGTCTCGCTATGTTGCCCAGGCTGGTCTTGAACTCCTGGGCTCAAGCAATCCTCCCACCTTGGCATCCCAAAGTGCTGGGATTACTGGTGTGAGCCACCATGCCCAGCCTACAATGATTTTTTTGAAGTCCATCAAATTGTATTTGCATTCTTTTGTTCCCCTCAAAGTATTAGATGGAATATTGCACAATACATCTAACTTTTTAAAAGAAGTCATTTAAAACTCAATAGTATAAATCGGACAGTGTTTGAGCTGGCTCAAGGTTTTGCATTAAATAGAAAACAGCCCGATGCACACTCCAAACATCTTACATTAGGGTTTCAAGGGATAGAAGCAAGAGTTGACCCAACTGTGTTTGAAAATTTCCAGAATCTCTTATCGCAAAGGTATGCCGCTTTGATGTTTTGACAATTCTGATGGCGAGATGCTTTCTAGTAGGTTGATTTATGATTGGGCTGTTCCCTCGGCTCCATCTCCTCAACTCAGGGAGTTTTCCAGGCTTCTCTTAGTTTCTGCCTGCCAGTCACAGCACGGAAATGCTCTCAAGGCAGTGAGCTGGGCCACCGTAGGTCTCACTTTGTTTTTCTGCTTCTAGAGAATCACTGTCCTTTTTTTTCTCTCTTTTGAAAATTTATTTATTTTCCCTTTATTTTTAAAATTAATCTTCTTTTGAGAATCACTGTCCTTAACTGCCTGGTATCCAGTCTTGAAAATTGTTCTCCCTTAAATGATTGACTCTTTACTTTTTGGTCATTTGAGGCTGGAGGGAAAACTCGATTTTTGTTACTCCATCTTGACCAGAAGCATAAGTATGGTGGCCAGCTTACGCTGGTTTGCTTGTGGTTTTCTTGGTTTTAGCTTGAATGTCCACATCCCAGGCTGTGTTCAGCACTGAACCCCTAAGTTCTGAGTCAACTAGATGGTTGGCCACCCTCGGTGGATGTCCAGATAACATTCTTGCACTCTACTTCCTTGATCTCTCTGGTTTTCTAGTAATGGTAGACAGTCCATGTTACTCTGTTTCTTTGTTAAACTTATATAAAATGCATGCTATTCCTAATGTCTGAGAGCTAAAGGTGCTGTCTCTATTCAATGGACATCCTTATAAAGTTTATAATTTTTTATGGTTTGTGAACTGAAAAAAATGACACCTAAGAGGTGACCAATTAAGTAACATGAAACTGTGTGTGTGTGTGTGTGTGTATACATATTATTATATATCTAAATGACATCAGACAAATCTGGTTCAACTTTCATGTACAAAATTGTGATTTGTTCTTCAGTTGCCATGAACCCCCACATTGAGGATCATGTAAACCGAATGTGCCCAGATGAACCAAGCATGCAACTTGAGAGAAAGCTAACTGAGGAGCAGGGACTGAATTAAGAAGCAGACACCACGTGTCAAGATTCAGGATCCAATCAGATTGAACCCTGCCGTCACCCTATGGCAAGATCCAATCAGATCATGCCTCGTGGCATCACTTCATTGCAAGGCCCAATTAGATTTTGTCTAATTACCTTGTGCTTATAAAACCTGACCCAAAGCCCAACTCACAGAGACAGATTGAGCATTACCTCCTGTCTCTTTGCCAGCTGACTCACAATAGAGCTTTTCTTTTGTCAAAAGCCAGTGTCATGGTATTAGTCTCTATGTGCATTGAGCAGCGAGCTCATTGATTGTTTGGTCATCTATAGCTCTGTCTATAGCGATAGATACTCAGCTACAGAAACATCAGGACTGTGTAATGATAGTAATGATGCCAAACATGTGCTATAAGACCACGAGGTCTTTACGGGTTCTCTGATCTCCATAATCCAATATAAAACGTTCTTTTTTGAAGTTGAGCAGAAAGAGGGATGAGCAGAAATCACTTAGTGGGTTGAGGAAAGTAATGCAAAAGGTATTTGGAGAGTAGGAGGAGGAAGTGGGCTGGATAAACACAGTAGGGACTACATGTTGGCCGCTTCCATAGAGACTGTTTCTGAGGTGAATGCACTCATGCCAGGAAACAAAAATAAAGAGATATTTTAGTTTATGAGTGTATCTACTTTCCTAATGTGCAGCTGTTTATTAACATTAATGGATGTCTGGGTTTTTTTTCACTCCATCCAAATTTAAAGCTTCATAGAATCCTAAACTTCAGTGTTGGAAGCAGCCCTAAACCCAATCACCCCAGTTCTTTCAAGCAGAGTTCTTTTCCAGGATTAGCAATCAAAATCCCAGGGAGAACATTAGCAAAATTCATGCACTCTATTCTCTTTCAGTAGGTCTGGAGGAGGGGAGAAAATCTTAACTACCTAGTAAAAAAAATTCCCAGATGGATCTTCCTGATGTGTACCCTTAAACAGTCACCATTATAGGGAAAAAGAGTACCTTAAAATAGTTGCATTTTCCACTTGATCATGCCCAACAATTGTGTGAATGAGAAAATGACATATTTTGCAACTAACCAGCCAAGCTGAAAAGATTTTTTCCTTCTGTATGTTCATTAGCAAATTGGGACAATTTAACTCACATCCTAGCCAATTTCTGCAGAAGCTGGGGCTACGTATCTTTAGCTGGTTTGCAATGATACAAGCAGCTGTATCTCCACTGGATGGAATGCACTGTCTAACACATGGCATGCAAAACAGGATATGAGAGCATTTTGGCAAGCAAAGGGACTCAGCTTCAAGGAGCTCTGGGGCCTCTCAGCATCCACTCTGCCCCCACTACCTGCTGACAACTCACATCAGTGCCTGGGTGTATGGATCTTGCTGAAAAATCAAAACGTAACTGGGAAATAGAAATGCAGAGATTCAATATTGTGCAAGGTAGGAGGAAGGCAGGAAGGAGACTTGCCAATAAGATAAATGTTGAATGAATAACTGTAGATAATCTGCCTATGGTTGGGCTGATAGTAGAAAGTATGAAGGAAGTTTGCTTAGACTGATTCCTCAACCTGAGATTGAAGCAAGCGCATGGTGGGGAGATGCTGGCATTCACGGGCGGAATGGTGTTGAAAACAAGTCAAACACAGAGCAAATTTTTCCCGTCTCTACTTGGGTTCATATCCTTTCCCTTTGCAAACTGAGCTGTGGTTCAGAGGCAGTGGAAGCCATCACCTGGGGCTTCAATTCTTTCCAGACTTACCCTTCTGTGGAACAAGGTTTTGTGTCTAATCCATTGTGGGGAGATTGACCTTAACATTTTTCTTTCTCCCTTTTTCCTTACTTTTTCTCCTCTTCCTCCTTCTCTTTCCTCCTCTTCCTTCATCTCCTGCTTTTTCTCTTTTCCTTCTCCCTTTTCTCCTCCTCCTTATTCTTCAGGGCTTACCCTTTATGTTAATGCCCAAACAATATTATTTGAGTCCAACTTGGACACTGGGGAAAAGTTTATTCCTTATGGGTGCCTTCACTAGTACTTATGATATCAGTACACAGCATCCAAAATATGACATAAGCCTCTACCTTAATTCTCCAAATGCAGTTAAATCTAGGTGGTAACATATACCGCAGTCTTAATGTGTTGGCTAATGACAGGCAGAACAAGCCAAAACGAAAAGAAAAGGAGAGAACCTTAATTTGGAAACTGCCAATGACAACTTTTACAGTCCATTGCCATAATCCCCACTGGTAGGTCCTTGAAGGCACACTTGATATGATACAATGAACGTGGCATTTTACTTCTGTGGTTTTCCTCACCAAAACCTGTAAGCCCAGTCTGATCATGAAAAAAAACCAAAAAACAAAAAACAAAACAAAAAAACTGACAGATCCTAATTGAGGGATATCCTAGAAAATACTTGCCAAGTGTCTTCAATACTGTCAAGGTCATCAAAAACAAGGAATGTCTAAGAAAATGTCTCATCCAAGAGGAGCATAAAGAGATGTCATAACTAAATGTAATGTAAGATCTTGGAAGATGCTGGAACAGAAAGAGGATATTGGGGAAAACCAAGGAGATCTAAATAAAGTAGAAAATTTAGATGATGATGATGTGATGATCATGATGGTGATGGTGATGGTGGTGATGGTGATGATGGTGTTAGTGATGATAGTCATGATGATGGTGATGATCATGATGGTGATTGATGGCGATGGTGATGACGGTGTTGGTGATGGTAGTCATGACGATGGTGATGATCATGGTGGTGATGATGATAGTGAAGGTGATGATGATGATGGTGATATAAGCTTCCAATGAGAGATAAAGTTGTTTCTAAGTATAGGTCCGATGTGGCTTAGTAGGTACACAGGAAAGTCTTTTCAGGGAACCTAGCTCTCATTGCTATCTTTGCTATACCAAAGAATGTTATACATGCTCAGCAAACAATCTCTACAGGAACTAGCCCTCAGGAAAGTAAAAAAAAAAAAAAAAAAGGCAGCAGAGGGCCAGCTCATTCTTCTCATAGCTCATTGATACACTTGGTCACATGCTGCCACTACCTGCAAGGAAGGCTGGGGAAAGTTATCCCTACAGGGGCAGACATGTGCCCAACAAAAACTTTGGCAGGTGGGGGGACATTCCATGACAAAAAATACAAAGGAGAGAATGGGAGTTCCCAGTGTCTGTCTTAGCCTTCAGAGAGATGATGATTTGAACCAGGAAAACAGCAGAGGGACTAAGGAGAAAGGGAAAGATTGGAGAGGGAAGTTATCCACAGACTTGGTGGAACATTTTGCCAGGTCTGATGTGAGGATGATGATTGGACATGGAAGCTAAAAAGTGTGGCCATGATTTCTCATTTGGATAAACAGATAGTGACTCCTTGAGATATGACATGTAATGGTGGTGCAGTGGGGATGAAGGGAATGCTATGGTTTGAAGGTTTTTCTCCCCTCCAAAATGCATGTGTTGGATACATAACTTCCAATGCAACAGTTTTGGGAGGCGGAGCCTAATGGGAGGTGTTTAGGTCATGAAGGCTCTACCTCATGAGTGCATTAAAGCAGCCATAAGAAGAGCTTGGGTGGGAGTGGGTTCTCCTCTCTCTCTCTTTCTCTGTCTCTCCCCCCAACAAGCCCCCATGTTCCTTTGCCACATGAAGACACAACCTTTCTCCCCTCTGGAAGGCCCAGCATTCAAGGCAGCATTCTGTAAACTCTAGGAGAACAAGTCCCTACCCATGGTACCTTGTTTTTGGACTTCCCAGACTCCAGAACTGTGAGAGAATAAATTTCTTTTCTTCACAAGTTATCCAGTCTGTGGTAATTTGTGATGCAGCATAAAACTGACTAAGATGAGGTGAGGGGCTAATAAATACAAGTTTGAGTTAAATAGAGGCATCCAAGTAAACAAATGCACTAAATCAATGACAATTTGAGTCTCTCCAGGGAAAGGCTAAAGACCCAGGGAGCCATGTGTGTATGGGAGATATTTAATGGAGCAGAAGTAGATGAGGTCTCAGAGAAAAACAAAGGGACCAAGTGTAAACTCTTACAAATATGGGTATGTGGAGGAGAGAAAACAATAAAATATAATGATAGATATGGGAAGTATGAGCGCTACCAAGAAGAGGCAAGGAGGACACTGTGGAAACCAGGGGAGGATAGATTTCAGAAGAGAGAGACAAGGCAGAAGCCCAAAGACGATAAACTGAGAATGAGTTCCTGGGTTGGAAATGAGATCTCAACCATGTTTCCAAGGGCAGCATCACAGAGCAATGAAGATGGCAGGAGCCATAACCCATGGGAGAAAATAAGTGTAGACCATGGGTGAAGATATTTGGTAGTGACGGGAAGAAGAGAGAGTAGACGATAGCTTTTGGGAAAGAGCAGGTTAAGAGAAAACTTCTTAGTGAAGGCAGGAAAGTCTGAGAACATCTTCCATGTGTTTTTTTTTCCTTCTAAAAATGTCTAGCACCATCTGGCATCTTTGATTCATGTAAAGTTGTTGAAAGGAAAGGAGAAGAGAGAGTGAGCAGGAGGAGGAGAACATGAGTGTTAGCCTGGTCAGGTGGTGTCTGTGGTCAAGACATGACCAACGAAGAGGCCAACAGGGAGATTAGAATGGGTGAGCAGAGCAGGGTTTTGGGAGGGAGGAATGAACCCAATACCCTGGAGATAAAGATTCCCCTGAGGATATGAAAATAGCCTTGTATCTAAGATGAATGTGGCTTGCCACGGGTGATGCTACACATTCCATCACAATAACACCATACATATAAGCTGTCTCAGTTCTTATTAGTTATTGCCTCATGTCCCCTGATATAATGAAAAGAGATTCCTATTAATGGTCTTTTATTCTCTTCTCTCTGTTCCCCTTGATGTAAATTATGGTTCTGAGTAAACTGTAAGGCTCTCTCTCTCTCTCTCTTTTTTTTGTTTAACTGCACTGAACTCCCAAATCCCATCATTCCACAGGAATCGGATTGATGTCATCTAAACCTCAGCATATGTTTTTTGTTAATGATGGAAAGTTTCTCTCACCATCACCAAGGGAGTTTGCTGAGACCTAAGGGTGTAAGCTAAACTCTCTTTATCATTTAAAAAACAAAACAAAACAGAATTACCAATGTCATTGGGGGAAACTATCTGGAAATATGAAAAGTGTAGAAAACATTAATACAAAAGGAATTCATACAGTCTATCTCAAATGCCCCCATGCTATAATATAATTTATTTTTATCAAGCTGTGAAAAGAATCATATGATGTTTAATGGCAGCACCTTGACTGCATACGGATATGCTGAACATGTGTCAATTATTTTTTTTAGATGCTAAATTGACAGAATTTGAAAGCTCCAGATGTGAAAAGTTAAAGAAAAAAGTTGATCCCCTTGAGTTTTGTTGGAATTCTCTCGTGTTTATTCATGTTTCTTACATTAGTAAGAGTACTTATTTGCTCGTTTGGGAGAAGCTAGTTATGTCAAAGGTTTCTTGTTACCGATGTTTAAATAGCTGTAAAACATTCTTTCTCTACTTGGAGAGCTGAGATTTGCTTTTTTTCCCCCCTTATACATTAGTACTTTGGAACCACTTGAATATGAGCTTGTTCAGGAGTCTTTTGCCTCTTGAGTGGGGTCTACTTCAAGCTGGTATGGCGGTCCTCCTGCAAAAGACTCCAAAGGCTCCTCAAGCACAGCCCATGGGTCAGGACCCGGGCTGGCCAGAAAGCCAACAATTCACATGCAGTAAAGGCTCATTCTATCTTCCAGGAGGGGGAAGAACAGAACGAACATGGAAGAGAGGATAACTGATGGGAATTTGGCTACAGTAAAACATAATTTAATTTTCTCTTGGTCAGGCAGCATGGGTGGAGGAGATGCTGGCAGTGGGGTTGGCCCCATTCGGCCCTTCTGACCTCCCAGGACCTGGCTGAGATCTTTGTAAGCTCTAAGGGGAAGATTCCCAAGATCTCTTTCAGTTTTAACACCACTTCTTTATTTTCCAGCAGAGAAACAGCATTACACCGCTGACCACAATGTAACCACACTCCCAGTCTTTCCCAGGGATACTTGGGACAGACATCAATTTAAAAATTCATCATTCCTGGCAATAATAGACACCAGGAATTACTAGAGCAGGGAGGGAGGGATGGCAGCAAGGGTTGAAAAAGTACTTATTGGGTGCTATGCTCACTACGTGGGTGACAGGATCAGTTGTACCCCAGACCTCAGCATCACTCAATGTACCCAGGACAAAAACCTGCACAAATCTCCCCTGAATCTGAAATAAAAGTTGAAATTAGTTTTGAAAAATGCATCCTTCCAAAATGGTGACTTCTCATTCCCAGCCATAGTCTGAATAATGTTCCCCAAACAGATCAGCTGTTCCTCTCTACACCCTGTGAATGGAACCTCATTTGGAAAAAAGAATTTTTGCAGATGTGTGTAAGGTACAGATCTTGAGATGGGCAGATGATCCTGCCTGTAGGGAGAAACAACTAGATGCTTAATAAATGAGTTGTGGCTTTGTGCACGGAATCTAGAGATCTGACACATTTGCAAAATTATTTTTGGGGGGCTGACCTCACTCATCTGGGCCGGCCTTGGCAGAGGCTGTGGGGGAGATGCTGGTTCCACTCAACTAGATATGCCAGATGGAAAAAAATAAAAGTACTTTCAACAAACCGAGCAGTGGTGACTCCTAAATTGCCAGACACGGATCCTAATGTGAGGAAGACACAAGGAGACCTGACACACCCACAGAGGAGAAGATGGTGCGAGATGGAGCACAGAGAGAATTCAGAGAGGCTGGCCTTGAGGATCAGAGTGATGACGATGGAGCCGCCAGAAGCTGGAGGAGGTAAGGAAGGATCCTCCCCACAGGCTTTCCAAGGGAGCACAACCATGGAGACACCTTGACTTCAGCTTGGTGGTGTTGATTCAGGACTTCCAACTTCCAGAACTGTGAGAGTATGTACTAGGTTGGTGCAAAAGTCATGGCAGGTTCAATACGCGTGTTGTTGGAAGCCTCTACATTGGTGGCAATTTGTTACCGCAGTCCTAAGGAATAAATGCATTCCCCTAACAAATGAGTGTCAAAGGAAAGGATATTAGAAAAAACCAGATCTGGGAGTGGTGGCTCATGCCTGTAAACCCAGCACTTTGGGAAGCCAAGGCAGGAGAATAGTTTGAGCCCAGGAGTTTGAGACCAGCTTAGGCAACATAGTAAGACCCCGTCTCTACAAAAATTAAAAAAATCAAATAGCCGGGTGTGCTGCTGCACACCTGCAGTTCCATCTACTCGGGCGGCTGAGGTGGGACGATCACTTGAGTCCACGAGGTCGAGGCTACAATGAGCTGGGATTATATCACTGCATTCTAGCCTGGACAACAGAGCAAGACTGTCTCAAAAACAAAAAACCAAAAGCCAGATGTTCCACTATGTTCAAGGTACTCAGTATCCTGAATACTCATCCCTCATCCTTTTTCTGTTTGTGGAATTGGGCAAGAGCTTTCTTTGTCAGAGCTCACCCTTGCTTGTAAATGCATTTATTTAGTGAAAAGCAGAGAATGGTGGCCGGGTGTGGTGATTCATGCCTGTAATCACAGCATTTTGGGAGGCTGATGCATGTAGATTGCTTTAACTTAGGAGTTCGAGATCAGCCTGGGCAACGTAACAAAACCCTGTCTCTACAAAAAATGCAAATCAATTAGCCAAGCATATGATGGTTTGCGCCTGTAGTCTCAGCTGGTCCGGAGGCTGAGGCGGGAGGATAGCTTGACCCTAGGAGGTCAAAGCTGCAGTGAGCTGAGATCGTGCCACTGCACTCCAGCCTGAGCGACAGAGTAAGACTCTCTCTCTCTCTCTCTCACACACACACACACACACACACACACACAGAGCAGAGAATGAAGACCCGCAGCAGAAGTTGGAGTGCAATCCTTTTCTAACTCACGCTGAGGGTAGAGTGATACAATTACTGAACACCCGCCCCCCTGTCTGATTCCTGAATCATTATTTCCCAGGCAAGCCCTGTCCTTCCAGAACCCCGCCTTTGCCAGGGCTGTGCCTCAGAACGGGAAGGCTCTGACCAATGACAGAGTGAAGTGAGTCACCAGCAGACACTGGAAACAAATGCTCATTCTTTATATCTGGGTCACCGCTTCTCGGTTTGTTGAAAGTACTTTTATTTTTTTCCATCTGGCATATCTATGTGAGCAGAACCAGCATCTAACCACAGCCTCTGCCAAGGCCAGCACGGATGAGTGAGGTCAGCTTCAAAAATAATTTTCCAAACGTGTCGGATCTCCAGATGCAGTGCACAAAGCTAGAACTCATTGATTTATAACATAGTTGTTTCCCCCTATAAGCAAACAAAGAGAACAAAATCATTAGCTCGAGGCAAATGAGAGCCCCAAAGAGTGCCTATTTCCAGGGAAGGCAGTGGAGAAGTTTCCTCTCTCACAGAGGCTGGGGGTTTCTCTCAACTGCATCATTACTTTTGAGAAATTATTTGGAATCGGAGGGTTGTGAATTCTTTTTAACTCAGGATTCTAGTGAATTGAGAAATTTAAAAGGATTAGGTTATTTAGAATTTGGCTTATGACACTTAAATACACAAAGTACAATTGTAATTCAATACAAATTGCTAACATCTAACTGTTTCTCTACACACAAACCTCAACTGTGTGGATGTGAGTATAAGTATAAATTCATATCATATGTAATAGCTATTAGATTTATTAGTTTAGCTATCATTGTCTATCTCGTATCTATCTCTATCTCTTCCATTTTTATCCATCTATCATCTATCTACTCATCCATCTATCAAGCTTTCTATGTAACTACTTCTCTACCTATTCAACTCTCATGTCTCTCTGTATACATCTATGTATCTATTTATTATCTATCCATTTATCTCATCTTATCCATTTATCTGTTATCTTATGGGTCTATCATCTGTCTCATCTATCGTCTCTCTATTCATCTACATCCATCTATCATCTGTCTATCATCATCTATGTCTTCTGTCTTTATCAATCCATCGCTTATCTATCTACTCATCCATCTATCATCTACCTACTTTCCTACCTATCAAAATCTCATCTCTATCATCTACCTACCTATCCATCTATTATCTATCTATCATCTATCAATTATCTATCTAATCTATCTGTCCATCATCTATCTATTCATTCATCCATTGAGCATATTAGCGAAGAAAGTTCAAATATTCTGCTCTTATCATTTTTCATATGAAAACCACATGAGAGTTGCTTCAGGAAGAAGCTATAGCTATAACAGATGGTGCAGAGACATAGCATCTTCTGTTTCTTTCATTACAGATGTGCTATTTCCAAATCATGGTTACGTTATACCCAGCTAGAGTCACCATTGCACATATTTACTATTAAATTGTATTCAAATTTGTTATTGTTCTATACACTATCTCACAGTAACTCAGAATGATCATTATAGGTGTCCATTGCATTGGATACTTAATTCTACTCAACCTTATAATGATTGTGTAGAATGCCTGCAACACACCTTTTAAGCAGATTCTTGGGATTTGTTCAATTGTTCTTTCAGATGAAGGACAGAAGACAAATTTCACCTGCATGAGCTTCTCAATCACAGGAATTTTGAGCGAATGGGAATTTACAGTAGAGTCACCTTCTTGTTAAACCCATTGCAATGAGTCTTTTCATGCTTGCCTCTGTGAGGTTCACCAGTTTTTTGTCGTGGCTAAATTTGACTCTTTATTGAGCTGGTGATGTGGTCATCCAATACGATCTGACATGTACTAAACTGTTCCCGCTCCTTTTAGGAGTTGAGGCCCAAATTAATTGATGTCACCATGGGAAATAGTCCAGGGGTCAGGATCCCTGTTTCCATAGCAGGTAAGAGAGAGGAGGTGAACAATTCTGTACCTTCTCCAACACGCTGAGTATTATAACAACAAACACACCCCAAGAGTATATTCATGTATAGTAGACTCTTGAACAATGTGAGAGTTAGGGGTGCCAAACCCCCCATGCAGTCAAAAATCCACCTGTAGGCTGAGCATGGTGGCTCACGCCTGTAATCCCAGCACTTTGGGATGCTGAGGCGGGTGGATCACCTGAGGTCAGAAGTTCAAGACCAGCCTGGCCAACATAGTGAAACCATGTCTCTACTAAAAATACAAAAATTAGCCAAGCATAGTGGCATGTGCCTGTAATCCCAGCTACTCGGGAGGCTGACACAGAAGAATCACTTGGACCCAGGAGGCAGAGTTTGCAGTGAGCAGAGATCGAGTCACTGCACTCCAGCCTGGGCAACAAGAGTGAAACTCTGTGTCCAAAAAAAAAAAAATCCACTTGTAACTTTTGACTCTCCCAAAACATAACTAATAATAACCTACTTTTGAGTGGAAGCCTTCCAGATAACATAAACAGTCGATTAGCACATATTTTATACGTCATGTGTATTAAATACTGTATTCTTACAATAAAGCAAGCTAAAGAAAAGAAAATGTCATTAAGAAAACAATAAGGAACAGAAAATACATTTACTATTCATTGAGTGGAAGTGGATCATCATAAAAATGTGCATCCTCATTGTCTTCATGTTGAGGAGGTTGAGGAGGAAGAGAATGGTTGGTTGCTGACTTGGTGGTGCCAGAGGTGGAACAGAATCCAATCCCCTTCTAAGTGGACCACATAGTTCAAACCCGTGTTGTTCAAAGGTCAACCATACTATAAGTGATGAATCAATGGACAGTGGTTCCTACAATGAAGCCATTGTCCTGACAGTGGCTTATGATAAAATTTTGAGAATACATATAATTATTTTTGGCAGATGGTCACCAAGATGAAATGAGTGTATGCACAGGAAATCCACACAGAGGTTCTGGCTATTTTAAGTTATCATTTACATAAAATGGATCCTCATTCTTCACAAAGAGACTGCATTGCTCAATCCATGTTCTTTGTGATAGAAATATTTCTGTGGTTGGGACCAGTGACTTCTATGTTTTCCTTGGACACACTTCTTATTATAAAATGATCTAACTATATTGCCCAAGGGAGCAGAAGATTGCAGATTTGGGGTGTGTGTGTGTGTGTGTGTGTGTGTGTGTATAGGAGATGGAAATACAAAGATAGAGATAGAGAACAGAGAAACAGAAAAAAATAGATAGATGATACACACATGATAGAAAGACAGAAAGATGATAGAGAGATAATAGGTGATAGGTAGACAGATAGATGATAGATGATAGAAAGATAGATAAAAACATGATAGATGATAGATGATGGATAGAAACACAGACAGATAGAAATACAGAGATAGATAGAAATACAGATAGATATAGGTAGAAATACAGATATAGATGATAGATAGATAGATAGATAGATAGATAGATAGATAGATAGATAGAAATACAGATAGATATAGGTAGAAATACAGATACAGATAGATAGATAGATAGATAGATAGATAGATAGATAGATAGATAGATAGATAGAAATACAGATAGATATAGGTAGAAATACAGATACAGATAGATAGATAGATAGATAGATAGATAGATAGATAGATAGATAGATAGATAGATATAAATAGGTAGATAGATGATAGGAGTGGAGAGGACTTTCATTTTCAAGAAACATATTAGCTGCACTGAGGGAAGCCCAGCAGCCATTCTGCCATGAACCTTCCTTTGCAGGGTTGTAACCACGCTCTTCTCATCATCGATCATTAGGGTTTATGCACGTGCCCTTAACCGCAGAAAAATGCGGGTTGTCCATGCTTCTGCCAGATGATATGATCCTAAAATGCAGCTACTTGAGAGACACGCTATTGGAGGAGCATGTTTTGAAGGACTCATCGTCCTGGATAGCATAGATTTTATTTTCAGTAAAATAAAATCTGGACCATCCAAAAGCTGAGTTCTTAGACCACTTCTGTTGTAGTTCTCCACAGAACTGCTACTGCTGAGCAGTACCTTCTTACTGTGCACTGAGCTCTAAAATTAGGATATTTGTAACAGATTGCACTTTTAATTTGTGATCCTGTCTTTACTGTGGGGGTACTGTTGAAGACGTTTTTGATATGAATGACTCAGATATGACTGGAAAAGCTTTGCTTAATTTCTTACCAAAGAAATGTATTAATCATACACAGAAGATGTCTCACTTTTTTCCTTTGGCTTCCAGGAAGCTCGTCGCTATGTGATTTGTGATTATTACTAATTTTATTTTATTTTTAAATTTTAATTAATTAATTATTTATTTTTTTGAGATGGAGTCTTCCCTTGTCGCCCAGGCTGGAGTGCAGTGGCATGATCTTGGCTCACTGCAACCTCTGCCTCCCAGGTTCAAGCAATTCGCCTGCCTTAGCCTCCCAAGTAGCTGGGATTACAGGCACCCCCCACCATGCCCAGCTATTATTTCATAGCACTTTCTAGGTTCATCCCTAGCAGCTTATTTTGTGTGAGTTTTGGATCCTGAGGACAGTGAGCATGTCCTCTTGGTGCTGTTGCTGCTGCAAATAAAAGCACAATAGATCTTCGTTAAATAGTAATAGGAAAATGCATTCTGTCTTTCCGCCTATGCCCAATAAGATAGGTCAATTCCATCCGGAGCTTAATAACAACAGCCTTTCGACATTACATCCAATAAAAATTTTGATTTTGTGTTTTGAAGTCACCATTATTGATAAATATTTCATTATTGATTATATGGTGTATTATATATAATTATTTGTATATGTATGTTATATATAATAAATTGCTATTGAAATTTAATGTTGTCTATAAATAATATGTAATATTTTAAATGTATAAAATGTAATATATGATATAAATACTATAAAATAGTATAAATAATAATAAAATAAATAACATATAAAATGTATTACATAAAATGTTATGTATGATATAAAATATATTTATAAAATGTAACTATATATTATATATGATTTACATCATTTTATATAATATATAACTATATTAGCTATTACATAATTTATAATACTATATATTATGTAATATATGACACCTTATACTATATAATATATGACATATCATATATTATATAATGTATATGATATATATTACATATAACATATTTAATTATAATATAATATACTACATAGTATATAACATAAATTGCATAGTATATAATGTATATAGCATACATAGACATAACACCATATGTTATATGATACATAACACCTTATACTATATATGACATATACATTATATTATGTATATGATATATATTACATATAACATATTTAATTATAATATCATATATTACATAGTATATAATATATTATATTGAATATAATATATATTACATAGTATATTATATATAACATACATAGACATACAATGGTATATTATGTATGTATCATATAGTTATATATTACATATTATTAGGTTGGTGCAAAAGTAATTGTGGTTTCTGCCATTAAGAGTAATGGCAATTTAATATATAATATGAAATAAACAATATGTAATTTGTGTTTTATTATAATATATAATATTTGAAATACTATATATTACATATACTTTTTAAGTATTATATATTATAATAATATTTAGGATATTACATTATTATATATATTATATATAACATACCTATTATACACAATATATAATTGATACCTCCAGATCCAAAGTATATTCAATTTGACTAACACTTACAAGGCACCTTCAGCATTGAAGGTATTCTGAGGCAATTTCCTGCCATTTTGATTGGTGAATTTTTGGCGATCATTCCTTGATTCTCAATGGTGTCCCTGCTTCTAATCTTTTACTGTCTAGAGGACCCCAAACCACAGGCCAACTTCTTTTTTTTTTTTTTTTTTTGAGACGGAGTCTTGCTCTGTCACCCAGGCTGGAGTGCAGTGGCCCGATCTCGGCTCACTGCAAGCTCCGCCTCCCGGGTTCACGCCATTCTCATGCCTCAGACTACAGGCGCCCGCCACCACGCCCGGCTAATTTTTTTTGTATTTTTAGTAGAGACGGGGTTTCACTATGGTCTCGATCTCCTGACCTCGTGATCCGCCCGCCTCGGCCTCCCAAAGTGCTGGGATTACAAGAGTGAGCCACCACGCCCGGCCCACAGGCCAACTTCTGTCTGAGCAGCTCATCTCTGCTCACGCCTCTCTCATGCTCAAAATCCTTCAAATCCTTCCAGCTATCCCAGGAAAAGGAAAAGCCAGACTCCTTTGCCTCATTCTCAGCGCATCCCCTCATCAGCCATTTTCTCGTGTTTCAGCCTATTTGCACTGTAACATATCAGGAGAGTTAAGTTTGGGGCTGGAAGAAAACCCTTCATATCCTGGTGTCCTTTGCCCAGAATTCCATCTGCCCAGGCTACTTCTGAGCAAAGCAATGCTTATGACCCCAGAGAAGCCCTTCCTTCCCGTGGACGCTCCCACACTTTGGAGCTCATGGTGAGCTTAGGACCAAATGCTTTGCAGAATAGTGACGCATGAAATACATCAAAAAACCCCCGTGAAATTGGATGGTGTGCAAATTAAACATCAGGCGCCCCACAAACCTTAGCCAAAATCGAGCTTGACTTCTTGCACAGGGAGTTGCAGGTTTAAGGACCATACCAGATACTTGAAGAAACTGAGATTTTCTTTGAGAAGCTTGCTTGCATTTACCTTTTTTCTATTATTGATACATACTATTTTACATATCTATGGGGTACATGTGTCAGTTTGTTGCTTGCATAGAATGTGTAGTGATCAGGCCAGATGTATTTGGAATATCTGTCACCTTGAGAATTAATCATTTCTATGTGTTGGGAACATTTCAAGTCTTCTCTTCTAGCTATTTTAAAATACACAATACATTATCGCTAACTATAGGCACCTTACCTTGCTATCAAATATTAGAACTTGTGTCTTTTATGCAACTGTATAAAATTAGGATTTGATGACCATCTATAATATATGCCAGCAACAGAATATCAGGCTGATGCTTTTACATCTCTGCCCTATAGGGTCTTTTGATGTACATTGGGAACAATAATCTTTATATTACAGAGATTTGGGGAGACAGATTAGAGATGATATATGTTAAAACAGGGGTCCCCATATGGCCCGTCAGGAACTGGGCCGCACAGCAGGAGGTGAGTAGCGGGTGGGCGAGCAAAGCTTCATGTGTATTGACAGCTGCTCCCCATCACTCACTTTACCTCCTGAGCTCCACCTCCTGGCAGATCAGCAGTGGTATTAGATTCTCATAGGAGCGTGAACCCTTTTGTGAATTGCACCTGCGAGGGATCTAGGTTGACGCTCCTTATGAGAATCGAATGCCTGATGATCTGTCACTGTCTCCCATCCCCCCCGCCCCAGATGGGACTGTCTAGCTGCAGGAAAACAAGCTCAGGGCTCCCACTGATTCTACATAATGGCGAGTTGTAAAATTATTTCATTGTATATTGCAACGTAATAATAATAGAAATACAGTGCACAATGAATGCAATGTGCTTGAATCATCCTGAAACCATCCTGCTCCCAACCCCAGCCATGGAAAAGTTGTCTTCCACGAAACCTGTCCCTGGTGCCAAAAAGGTTGGGGACTGCTGCGTTTAAACACTGTTTGCTTTACTCAGCAAACTATCCTGGAGTTTTCTGTGATATCAGCGTGACCACGGAGAAGGCTCTCGATAAATGCACCAATTATGTTTTTGATGAAAATGAACGTATTTTTCTTGGATTTCCTAGAAGCACCATTCTAACTCTGGGAAGACACTCCCATAATACCAAGAAGAAAGACAAGCCAAAGATTGCATACTGAAATTATTTTAACAGCTTAAGTTTCTCTTATACGGGCCACTCTTTTGCAAACACCCATTAGAAGAGAAAACAAACAGCACATTTGAGGCCTCATTCTTGTCATCCTCCTCTTCAGTTTCCTTTATCCTCCTAATTCACAAATGTAGCCACTTGGATGTGGCAGCTTCCTATTGCAATTTCTTTTTCTTTTTTCTTTTTTTTGAGACAGAGTCTCATTCTGTCACCCAGGCTGGAGTGTAGTGGCACGATCTCAGCTCACTGCAACCTCTGCCTCCTGGATTCAAGTGATTCTTGTGCCTCAGCCTCCCGAGTTGCTGGGATTACAGGCGCGTATGACTACACCTGGACATTTTTTGTATTTTTAGTAGAGACGGGGTTTCGCCATGTTGGCCAGGCTGGTCTTGAACCCCTGACCTCAAGTGATCCACCCGCCTCGGCTTCCCAAAGTTCTGGGATTACAGCCGTGAGCCACTGTGCCCAGCCGCAGTTTCTTGGATTACAGTTGGAGTTTCTTCTTCTTCTTTTTTTTTCCATCTAAGAGAATTGTGTGAATAAAAGAAGAATTAAAATAAGAACATGATGTACTTGAGGGTGCTTTTCAGATTATTATAACTGAATTTGGTTTTCCTGCTGTAAAAACTATTATTACATTGAAAATCTAAAATGAACTTTCAGGGTTTAGTGGTTAAGGCCAGTTTTATAGTTTAGGTAAAGAACTTTATTGGTGAGACTCTACTCATAGTTATTACCCTGAGAAAAATAGACACGAGAGATGGGAATGCATTTTTATGAAATAGGGTCCTACCATTTTAAAGGAAGGTGATTTACCCTGAGATATGGGAGAGAAAATAATGCTTGCTATGTTGGTTTGCTAGGGCTGCATAACCAGGTCCCCCAGAATGCTCGGCTTAAACAACAGACATTGATTCTCCCATGGTCCTGGAGGCTGGGAGTCTGAGATCCAGGTGTGGGCAGGGCTGGCTCCTCCTGAGGCCTCTCTCTTTGGCTTGGAGGTGCCGTCTTCTCCCTGTGTCCTCACAGGGTCATCCCTCTGTGTGTGTCTGTGTCCTTATCCCCTCTTCTTATGAGGTGTCTTAGTCCATTTCAGGCTGCTATCACAGAACACCACAGACTGGGAGGCTTATAAACAACAGACAATGATTCTCCCACAGTCCTGGAGGCTGGAAGTCTGAGATCCAGGTGTGGGCAGGGCTGGTTCGTCCTGAGGCCTCTCTCCTTGGCTTGTAGATGCCGTCTTCTCCCTGTGTCCTCATGTGATCAAACCTCTGTGTGTGTCTGTGTCCTGATACAATTGGAAAACAAAAATGTTTTAAAAAGAAATACCAAATGTCTGCAGAAAATACTGAAATACTAATTCAATAAAAATGGTAAAATGAAAAATAAAATGGTTGCTTGTAGTTCTTAATGAAATACTATTTGCAATAAAAAATATATTTGAATAATATGAAATTCAGTGATTTCCTTGATTCTCAGCTTCCGGTACTGATTAAAAGAAGCCCCTGGGGTCTCCAGAAGAAGCCTGGAGTTCAGATAATTTGCAGTTACTAAACAAGCATAAGATTAGGCAGACAAGAGCTTGGATTTCCTGGTGGAAATTAGGTCTTAGTTACGGTAGATCCTGCACTGCGTTTCTGTCTGCATGAATATATACTTATTCATAATGATGCCTCTTTAAACAATCTCCAGAGTATCATAAAAATGCATTATGCAGAAAATACGTTTTGAGTGAAATTTCATTATTTTTTGATTTGCAATCAAATGCAAATTTCCTAGTATTTCCCAGGACACATTGACATAATCTCATTTGTGATGGAAAAAATGCTTATCTAAGTATATTAAAACATGAACATTCGTCAGGGGATCCAAGTACAAACTTTATCACTCCTATCTTCTTGTTTAAAATCTAAATAAGCTAACACATGAAATGGAACAAATTGGAAAGTCTTCATGAATTGTTCCTTAAAAATATTTATTTATTTATTTTTTGAGACAGTCTCACTCTGCCAGCCAGGCTGGAGTGCAGTGGTGCAATCACAGCTCACTGTAGCCTCAACCTCCTGGGCTCAAGTGATCCTCCTGCCTCAGCCTCCCAGGTAGATGGGACCACAGTCATGAGCCACCATGCCCAACTAATTTTTTAATTTTTTATAGAGACAGGTAGGGGCGATAATCTTCCCCTGGAGTTCGGCCACCCCGCAGCCAGACTCTTCTCTGACCTCCCGGGCCGAACTCCCCTCGGTGTCCAGATGTGCCCCTGCCTTCTCTCTTTCTCTGCCGCATAGTTCCGCCATCGCTGGTCTGCTGGTCTGCTCCTCTCGATGTTCAGCCGCTTGTGTGTGTGCCCACTAAGGTCTCAAGTTTGTATGGGGCACAGAATGGGGGGCATGGTGGGCCAGAGTGATCTTGGGAAATGCAACATTTGGGCATGAAAACAGGGGTGCCTATTCTCACTTAGGTCCATGGGCACAGGCCTGAGGGTGGAGCCCTCACCAGGGACCCTGCCCTTCTCCACCCAGTATTTCCCTGTCCCCTGTCCGTATCAATATCAAAAGGGTGGATGGAGTCTGTGAAAAGGATGGTACCCTTAGTTAAATACTCCTCAGCGTAAATAATATGGAAATAAAGTTGGGGATTGCAAATCTTCTGTTATCACCTCTGCTTTTAAACTCAAAGGTGGAAAAGTCAAAAAGGTTTTGTATCACTTAGTGTTTTATACAAGAGCCTTCCCACTCTGGACCCAAACTGGCTGTACTGGGTTTATTATTATTAATAATTTCCATCCATCTGTAACCTCAGAATGTGACCTATTTGGAAATAAGGTCTTGCACATGCACACGAATATTCACTGCCACATTATTCACAATCGCAAAGACATGGAATCTACCTAAATGCCCATCAGTAACACACGGGATAAAGAAAATGTGGTACATACACACCATAGAATACTATGCAGCCATCAAAAAGAATGAGATCATGTTTTTGCAGGAACATGGATGGAACTGGAGGCCATTATCCTTAGCCAATTAACACAGGAATGGAAAAACAAATACTGCATATTCATCCTGATAAGTGGGAGCTAAATGATGAGAACACATGGACACATAGAGGAGAACAACAGTGATATGTTTTGGCTGTGTCCCCCCCCCAAATCTCATCTTGAATTGTAGCTCCCATAATTCCCATGTGTTGTGGGAGGAACCTGGTGGGAGGTAATTGAATCGTGGGGGCTGTTTCCCCCATACTGTTCTCCTGGTAGTGAATAAGTCTCATGAGATCTGATGGTTTTATAAATGGTTTCCCCTTTCACTTGGCTCCCATTCTCTCTTGTCTGCCACCATGTAAGATGTGCCTTTCACCTTCTGCCATGATTGTGAGGCCTCCCCAGCCATGTGGAACTGTGAGTCCATGAAACCTCTTTTTCTTTATAAATTACCCAGTCTCGGGTATGTCTTTATCAGCAGCATGAAAACGGACTAATACAAACAGACACTGGGGCCTGGAAGGTAGAGGATGGGAGGAGGGGGAGGATCAGGAAAAATAACTAATGGTTACTAGGCTTAATACCAGGGTGACAAAATAATCTGTACAACAAACCCGTGTGACACAAGTTTACCCAAATAACAAACC